>NC_025998.2:129971196-130088657 GCF_000442705.2 Elaeis guineensis
GTGATTATCTGATAAAATTATAAAAAATTTTATATTAAGGTATTTGGTATGTGCAGTAATGTTGTTGTAAAATTACAGAAAATTCTATATTGCAGTGTTGGATATATAATTTAAATTATATAAAATATAAGTTAATTTTTTCAAAGTGTTTCCATCTTTGTTTATTGATTATTGTCTATTTTTTAGAAGGGTAGTTTGATTTTGGGATCAATTTTTTTTCGTGAGATCATCCATTATGTTTTTTTTTTCTATTTTCACCAATCGTGACTATTTATAATTTATTTTGATTTATTTTGATGGAGATATTTTGGTCATGAAGTTATCTTGTTGAAAGATTACAGGATTACAAGATTACATGTAATCACATAGCTACCTCCTCTTAGATAATCAGATTATTATTTTTTAAAGTAATCATGTATTACATGTAATGTAGTATTATTTATGAGAGTGATGAAATAAATAGTATAATTTGATTATCTGTTATAAAATTATATGTAATTCTGTGAGGATTATATATATTTTTGAATTAAAAAATATCAAGTGAAGTAAAAGAAATATATACATATGTGGCTTGTTAAATGTAAAGAACAAGACAGAGAAAAATCTCAAACCCAAGTAGAAGGCAACTTAAACAAAGAAACCAACAACATACAAAGTCCCAACATACAAAGAGGCAAAACAAAATATAGATTTTTTTTTTTTTTTTTTTTTGATACGGATGGATGTTCACATCGATTTAATATAAATATATTTAAAAAAATTTAAAAATAAAATATTTTACAAAATTTGGAAGCAAATTTGATTCTGATGTTAGGTCTAATCACTGGTGTACTCGGAGGCTTTTTCAATCGACCAGTCCACAACATGCTAACACGAGTTGTGTGCTTGGGCTGGGATTGAGACTAAACCGTGAGCCCGGGACAAAAATGAATCAACCGAGCAATCCTACAGCGGTAAGCTTACCCCGGATCTTCGTGTTCGCCAAAGGTCCATCACATTGCTTTGGCGCCAAAGATTCCAGAATTCTAATCTGCCCGCTTCCCCGCTTCTTTCTCGTATATCTTCCCTCCCTTTGCTGTTTCCACCGCGCTTGGGAGCAGTCGACCTCCACATCGTCTCCCTTCCACAGCTCGAAGGAGCCATGGAGAGCTTCGAGGACGTCCCCGTCCTTCCTTTCCGCGAAGAACCCTCCTCACCCATCCCTCAGCGAAAGATGAAGCGCCTGAGGAAGGCATCCGGACTTAGAGTTTCCGAACTGCCGATCTCTCCAACCCTAGCTCCCGATCCCTTTTACCCCTCCGCCTCCGAGGATCTCCCTGATGCGGGAGAGGTGCCGGATTTGGAAAGGTCCGCGGCGGATGCGGTCGATCCGGTGCCTACGTCCGAGGATTTGGGCAAGGAAATGGCTGCTGATGACGAGCTCGATCCTTTGTTTCCAGACCCGAGGGATGCTTCTAAATCCTGGCAGCCTCGGGACGTGGAAGGAGGAGAAGAAGAGGAAGAATGGTTGGGGGGTTCCGCTTGGGGAGGAGAGAGTGGAAGGATTGGAAATGGGGGAATAATGGATGAACTAAGGAAGGAGAGATCGGTAAAGAAGCGGCTGAATTTGGAAGGGGAAGAAGATATCACGGAGGAGAAGAAAAAGAAGAACAAGAAGGACAAGTCTGGTGAGTTGGTTGGTCAGGAACGGAGACCAAAAGAATCCGTTCGAGAGAAGAGAAGACTTGAGAAGGTGGTGATTTTTCTGATATATGTATTTTAAAATTCTTCTCAGCACTAAAAGTCTCCTTGGTTTATTTGTTGTTGATCTGCTTTTCTATTTTGTTCCACAGGAGAGGAGGGCTACTCTGGATCAAATTCATGCCGAATCTCAGAGACTGTTGCGCGGTATATGCGATCCTCTTTCTCTTTGTCATTTTCCAATTTGTTCAATTCGATCTTCGCCCTAAAGTCAAGGAGAACTAAAAAAGCGTTTTTTTATCAATATATCAGAAGATGAAAAGCGAATGATTTTTGTTTCTATCTATTTCATTTTGAGGCAGAAACTAGAGATGCTTCATTTAAACCTATGCCTCTAGCTCACAAGCCGATCTCTTCTGTTTTGGAGAAGATCAGGCTAAGGAAGTTGGAAGTATCAAAAAAGTGAGTCATCAAATCCATTTTTGCTATTAATTTTGCAGATATGTTATTTAATACCAAATTTTGTAAGATACATGTGAAATGTTGGAAAATGGTAAACTATTGGAAATTACCATTGATTGCAGACCAAGCATTCTTCATCATTCTGATTCTATTGTGGATACTGATTGTTCTGTTGGTGAGATGTCTCATATCTCGGATCTATCTGGGTCTAAGAATGGGAAGGACGACAATGAGAAGTCAAAAATGGTACGTCTCTTTCCTCCCAAAAAGTGTTATGTCCCTGTATGTTTTTTTTCAAACGTTTGTTTATGTGTAGCAAATGATGAAAAATGATCTTCCATAAACAAATCTCCGGAGAACTATCAATATGATAGAAATGGCTGTATGGTCGCAGGATGATGCTGTCCAAGCTATGGATGGTGACAGCAGTTTCAGTTTTCTGAGCTGCCATGAGAATGTTATCTGTCAGAAGGTTAGCAATTGTGTTGGTGGATCTCTATTTTTTTTTATTCTATTTAAATAATGTAGACAAAAGAAAGGAGGCTTCACATTAGATTTAGACTTCAATATTTGCTAACCATTTATCAGCCTTGTGTCTGTTTGTTTTTCTATTAGAAAACACTAAATGACATGTTCAAATCAAATGGCTGTACCTTATGTACATGCTACAAATTGCTTATTCTTTGCAGCACATTGCTAATCACATGGTAACTTGATCAATTTTCACTTCATGCATTATCGAGCTTTAGTTTAATGTAGAGATCATCCTCAGATTTATTGATTTTTGTACATTAAAACATTACTCTTATCTGAAGGTGATAGGTGAATTTATCATGCTAAAGAGGAGGTACCATTGTTTATAACTTTATATTATTTCCAGATAATAGTGTTATGCGGTAGGATGAGTTAATATAATGGTCTAAAATTTAATAGAACTAGCATGGTGTATATAAATAGCAATGCTGGTGAAGTAATATTATCATTGACTCCACTAAAGGCTGATGATAAAGAAGTTTCATATGACTTGTTGCGCAGAACAATAATGAGATGATTAAAGAAATATTTAACAGAGTTATAATTAGATTTGCAATATAGAGCCTCTTCTAGAATGTCAAGTGCACTTCCCTTAAGACCTAGGAGGATTTGTAAGGTGGCAACAAGGTGTGCTTGTTGTATGATTCAAAATGTTGAGCAATAGAGAAGGTTCAAACATGTAAGGTGAGCATGTCTGATCTGAGATTATTGAGGTGAGGAAAAAGTAAGCAAACTGTGGGCAGAGGGATAGAAAAGTATTAGACAAACTGTTGTTGATTTGAGGGGGCTTGCTATGGTGGAAGCTTCAAATATGTGCTGTAGATCACATGCAAATATAGTAACATAGGTGGACATTTTGAAGAAGTTGGAAAATCTTGAACAAATGTAAATGTTGTTTTACAGTAAATATGTGGTTAACTGACCTCTTCGAGTGTGGTGGTGTAATGACCTAGGACCTCACCCAAAAAAGTTAGCTAGAATGTATTGTTTAGATTTCTCATGCAATTCACCCGTTTAAGGTCTGATGTCCTTCCCAAGCTAGGGGTTCAAATCCACTCAAATTCAATCATGAACATCATGATCAACATTTGGTCAATCCTAAATATGGTTGTATTGCAATATTCTCTTTTTCACACGGGTCGTGGCCAAATCTACTCTAATATCATTTGTAACAATTCAAGATCTCATTTAGAAAGGCTAGTCGAAAGGTTTTATTTAGGTTTTTTGGCCCTATATAAGTATCTAAGATTTTTCTAGCACGTAGCCGATATGGAACTAAGTACATGTCTATATGGGTCCTCACAAGTGGAATGATTGGCTTACATAAAATGTGAAACTAAGGTGTTTTAACAAGGTCAGGAATCCCTATAATGCCCACATCTCCTTTAGGATGACAAGTAAAAACCATGGATCTACCTTACATTCCAAACCTCATGGTCTTTATTTGCAATATGGGTATAAATATGATCAATATTAAGATAAAACAAACACATGTACATGAGCAGTCATAATATGCTTATGAGCATGCTCAAGCTTTTGTATCATTTAGTAACGAATTATTTGGTAAAAGGCAATGAAGAATTACAAAAGTTTTGGTGATCATGGTTATAGCTATTGTTCCAACCTATTCCTTGCTATTGCTAAACTATGACTATCACTTGCTGTCATGGTCCCAACATATTTTATTCATAAGAATTTGATTTTTTGGACACAGTTGCTTATTAAAATTTTAAGTGTATAACAAGCTTCTTTTGTTGGTAGCTTGATAAAATTAAGGAATTTTGCATGCAAGTTAATTGTAGGCTCTATTTGGCCAACATCCTTGACTATCATTTTGTTTGGTGACAATTCAATTTGCTTATGGAAGAAAGTAAATAATGCCTCTTTTTTCAATGAAAAAGCAGGCTTCTGACACCTACCTGGAGGATTCCTTTCAGATTCCAAATAATGATGCACAGGTCTCTCTTCCATGTTTAGTATTTAAAGGTTTTGTTTGATCATTCTAAGAAGGTTTCATCATTAAGTGGGTTATTTGCCTATTTTTGCTGCAGCATGTTTCTGAAGACTCCAAACAAAGCAGCAGGGAGAGTAACCAGTTTGATGATGGTGCTGATGATACTTTAGATGTTCTTAGTTCATCCTTGCCTGCTTCAAGCTCAAAACCTGACCCTGCTGATGTGTAAGAATTTTGAACTTTCTAATTCCCTTTTTTCAATAAATAATAATAAAAGATCTGGTTTATGTCTTACTGATTTCACTTGTCTTGCCTATGAAACTTTTAATTTCCATTCTTCTCTGAGGTCTTCAGCACATATGGATGCATTGTTCGGTGTGGCACAATATCCATGTGTGTTCATTTGGATTTTCATTGTTGGGTTGCTGTGGGCCTAAACATTTACCTATGTTATCTTTTGATTACTTGCATTTTACATGGCAACAACTGTTAGTAATGTGAAAAGAAAAATAAAACAAAATATATTGGAGCAAATAACCAGAATTGCTATCAAATGCCTGTTTTGATCTGTTGGACAAGAAAAGTATAGTAGTTGCTATTTGGATTTGACCTCCATAATTCATTGTTTGACTTTCTGAATGAAAGCAAAAATATTGAATCTGCATAGTAGGTCATGTCATCTTAATTCTTGAGGATCACATGCTACCATCAAATTCAATCGTTTCTACCTGAAGATCGTGATAGTTACATGCATCTGATATAAGTGGTGTGTCTGTTGTGTATTTGATGGGTTGTGTTGATTATTACTGTGTATTGGTATCATGCTTGGCTTAGGGCTGGCACACTATGTGCACCCTGTCATTCTACGCCAATGCTTAGCACACACAGGCAGGGAAAGATGTGGAGCATGCCACCGGACCTTGCCTCACATTTTTGTTCGAAGTGTATTTTGCATCCTCTCACTTGTTATGCCCCTTTCTTGGGATCCAGATACTGAAAGGAACCACCCAAAGACCTGTTTTTCTATTTTGTTTGAGGGGGTTAATATGCTTTTCTTTTTGACTTTCATGGTTGCCTAAATGGGCCATGATATTCTAGGGATCCTGTGAGGATGGATCCACATTTGAAAAGGTTACGTGGATATCTCTTGTAAGTTGATGGTAGAAGGTCATTCTTCATCATATATTAGAAGCATTCTGGAAGCTTACATACTGCAAATTATCTTCAAAACCTCAAAAAGGGATTAAAAAAGGAAAGAAAGTGAAGGAAAATCAGTGGGAATGAGTTCTAGGTCTTCTTAAATAGAAAAAAATAGGTCATTTAGGATGATCGGGCTTCAGTTAGAAGTGAGAAAGAAGGATGCAAATCATGCTGCTATGTACTGGCTTTCAGTGCATTTCACTTGATGCATGTCTATACAATGGATAAAGATGATATAGACTAGAGCGGTATGTATGCTCATGTTCTACAAACTACTGGTGCCATACATGCCATTGATGAAGTATGCAATAAACTTGCAATGTAGTCCATGGCAATCAATATATGCCTATCTAATGTATGTATTAACATGCATACTTATAATGTGTTCATTTTATATATTCTCTGGATAGTGGATAGACAATAGGGTTGTATATTCTTGAAATGCTTGTCGTTGGTATTTCTTTACATTATGTGGCAGTTTTTTCTCCTATGGATTTTTTTTTCCTTCTTTTTTTTTTTTCGAGTGTGCGCGTGCGTGTGAGGGGGGGGGGGGGGGGGAGTTGGGTGTGTGTGATGATTCAGACTTTCTACTTCTTTTTCCCCTTTTTTTTAATGTCGATGAGTAAATTGGTGGCTCTGGCATGTTGTTTCACTGTTAGATAGTCATCGTAATTTTTTCATGCCATATTGCCATTTTGGATTTTCTAGATTGAGATTCAATGTTGTTGATGACTTACCTTGTTCCTTGGTGATATTCTTCTCAGTTCATCTTCAGAAGAAGAAGACAATGACAAGGAAAACATTGATCCTCATCCTCACAAGGCTGCTGTCATGGACTCATGTCCAGAAGGTGTTCCTGCAAATGCATTTTTAGATGATGAAGCTGAAGAAGAAGATGATAGCGACCATGATCTAATGAGGTTTCAAGAAGATGAAGAAGATGATGAAAGTGATGAAAATGAAGTGTTTGATGATCTGATTGCCACTGGTTTTGAGGAGGCACCTGTAGATCATGAAAAGCGCAATCAGCTTCATCAGAAGTGGCTCGAACAACAAGATGCAGCGGCAACAGATAACGTTTTGCAGAGACTAAAATATGGTAAATATCAGAAAGAGCCTGCAGTTCTTGATGAAGAGGAAGATGAAGAATTAGGTGAAGATTCTGAAGATGAAGCATCATATGATCTGCCTTCAGCAAATGTCATCCGGAATAGTTCGAAGAAGGCAAAACAAATGATTGCACAAATGTTCACTGATGATCATGATGTTTATGTTCCATCCGATGATGAGGAAATGGAGCAGACTCTAATTCGCCAACGTCTATCAAAGCAGACTGTAAGTTGCTAGGTGTTCCCTTGGTTTACTCAAGTTATTTGCATGAATGGGTAATGCAATCTTTGGGCCTTCTAGATGTCAATGCTGTCTCTTATCCTTTGCTATAAGATCTATGATTGAAAGAACTTCTTAAACTAACTGGTTGGATGGTTGTTTTCCTGTCCTTTCTCTAGGATCATTTTCCTGGCTTATTCAATTGTTCTATAACATACCTCATTTTCTCTTTGAGCTTTTGTCTCTTGTGTGGCTCAGAATAATGTCTAGGCATACTTCATGGTAGTTCTCATGTTTTTTTAATAGTTTTCTCTGCCATCTTAGAAGGAAGCTGGCAACTTATTTTGCAAAATAATTGGAGAATTGTGAAAAGCAATAGGATGATGACTTTCAGTTTTGAACTTATATCGTCACTTGGATTATTCTTCCAAATTGAGATGCTTGATGATAAAGCAGCAGGACCTTGTGTCCTCAACCGTGCAGTAGTGGATCAAGCAGCCAAAGGAAAGAAGATAGCTTAGGTGTTTCTATCACACAGGCCAACAGATATGGGTGGCTGTGAGTGAGTGGTCACTACAAAGTATAAATGCATTTGGTTATGTGGAAAAGGATTGACTTTGACCTACTTTCCCTGTTGTATTGGTGTTAAGAATATATTCTTTCCTGACCTAACAAATGGATAAACAGTCGGTCCTCCTATTATCCTTGGCTGTATCTTTTTCAGTATTTTAGCTGTAATGGCTTATTGATGTGTTTAAGAATGAGATGGAACTAGATCTGGAGACACCAAACCCGGAGAAGTCCTTTCTTATTTGTCTATGGTTAATACTTGTGCAATATAATTCAGATATTATAATGAACTTCATTTCATATACAGGAGGAATCCTCATTTGTATCTCCAGTAGAGGATGAACATTCTAGAGAAGTCTTTGGTCTTATAAAGAAGCTGAATATTGCTCCCAATTCCAAGAAGAGAGGAAAAACAGCAACATGTATAAACAATGCCCTTCCTCAAGTGTCTTCCTTCTACATTTGCAATTGTGTTATGGAATGCATTTTTATATTCTTATTCTAACCTTTTCCACCTTTAAAATGCTTGTAGCTAACTTTAACATGCTGATGATGGGAGGAAACAGCAATAGCTCTTCAAAGGTGAGCTTACCTGAAAGTTGTATATCATTGACTGCACCTGTTTAGGAAATATGATATCTATTGACAGCTAGCTATTGGTTTTGCTGGAAATGCGCATGTTAGTATTAAAATAGATAGCTGCTCGTACAATTTGAATAATGTCATCATTGGATTTTATTTCAGTTTCTAAATTACCAAAGATGGTCATGCCGCTCCCCTAAAACTCAAAAATGGGCAGCATATGTTTAATATATATGAAGACATTTATGGGATTACAGATTAACAGTTAGAGGATTGCTTCTTCTTCTTCTTCTTCCCTTTTTTTTTTAATTTTTAATTTTTAAATTTAATAAATCTGGATCTATGAAAATTTTTTGTTAGTTTCAGTGACTGTAGCTTGTTGTCATTTGGCGTATTAAATTTGATCTATGGAAACAGATTGAGTGATACTACACTTGTATCAAGAGATATAGCTGCTTTGCCAGCTTTACATTCAATATGTTTTTTCATATCATATGAATTATTGATGGCCTGTGTTGTAGTCATCTTTTCTGGGTCGGACAACAACTAGTTCATTACCATCTTCCCGCAAGCAAGGATCAACGATGGTGCGAACATTCATTTTTAGTCGGGATGACAGCAATAGTAGGAGTGGTATCTCAACTACTGACAATCTTTCAGATATGGTAAGGTTCCTTTTCAAGATACCAATGCTTTTAGATTTTGGATGGGTTCATATTTACTTCTGCAATGGGAAAGAATTGGCCATTTTCGGAAGCAGGAATATAATTGATTCTAAGTGACTTTTTCCTTGATTTTCTGACACAAGTTAATCACTGCTGAATTAATAAAAGGAACAATTAGTCTGTAAAGAACAATTTTTTTTTTTTCTATATTTTAGTTGGCAAACACCAGAAAATTAATTCAAGGCCCTCAGCTTACACTAAGAATGACTAGTTCCCGGAAATCAATGATTATCTTCAGTGATATATATGAATTAATGTAAACAATATCTTCTTAATTTTATCTTTTCTCAGCTGAAATTATGGTCAATGGTTTCACTTACTTTAATTGTGATAAGCAGGACCAAGCAGAAAATCAACCTAGGCATACTTCATCATCAAAATTCAGGGCCTCACAGTTGAAACCAGCTGCTTCTAGAACAAAAGTTGAGGGCAATGGAAGTTCAGGTTCTTCACTTTTTGAGATCCTGCGCCAGTCATCTATGATTTTTGATAAACAAATGGAGAATAAAAGTGGAAGCAGCAGTCATGTTATCACAGAAACACAGGCTGCCAACCAATTTTCTGCATTTAAGCTGGGAAAGAGGTTTCCAAAGTTGGAAGCTAGGAATTGATGCCAGAGCATTGGACAGCCCGGCTAAGATAGGTTTGATTTCTCATATTCAGTGTCTCCGTCTTTTCATCTGAATAAAGTTGCTGATATACTGGGTCTCTTTCATCTTTATGTGTAGAGGTTTATACATCGATCAAGGATCCTCCATGAAGTGAACAGAATGAAATGTAATTTAGGTGGTGTTCAAATTACAAAAAAATTACAGGTGCTTGCAAGGATCTTTGCTTAAAAAAAATTGTGCATGTTTTTCCCATCTATTTCTTAGATGGTAAATATTGGGTTGAAGTGGCATAGAAGAGAATGAGTTTGAGGCAAACAGAGCAGCAGATTTGGTGGCTTCTTTTGTTCCAGATGGTGCCGATTCAGTGATTTGTACTTCTAGTTCATGCCAACTCCACTCCGGGATGTATCTACCACAATCAGTCCATGGAACTTTCCTGATTTTCACTTCCAATAATAACTCCAGTTTTCTACCTCATCAGATGTTTAAACCATGCTGAACTTCTCCTTAAATCAATATTTTTATGATTTTACATGAGTCATCTCTTTTAAAATCAAATTTTATAATGAATCATTGGTTATGGTGAAGCTTGAGCTTATCTAGATTACAATTGCAACATGTCAAACAAATAGAATATTGGGAAAGCATATTGTTTATGCCAAAATCTGATCCTACTTAAGTATGCTTTGAGATTGATGATTGGGTGGCTCAGGTAAGGATTAGAGTTGATGTGTCAGAACACTACTTTTTTTTTTTTTGGTAAGGGGTCAGAACAGTGCTTGAAATGATAGGTTAGACCTATAAGGAGAAAAAGAAAACTAACAAAGGTTGTTGGATTTTATCCAGTGTTAGAACCTTTGATGTCTAAGTCAGACCAGATTGCAGGGAGCAGTGGAGATCAAAGCAATGCAAGGTAGAGGAGAATGTTAAAATAAGCGTCAGCATACAAGTTTGGTTTATATAAAGTAGTTACTATGAAGGGTAGATGTGTGTCTTAACCACTCAATTAGCAATAATTATTTGCATGTTATGCATGTTGTGGAACTTAACTATATGGGATGTGTGCCCAACAGTAATCACTGTTTATTAGGGAAGTTTTAAATTAAATAACTTTAAGGTGCACTCAATGGACGCCATGTGGCAAGCTCTTATTTGTTGGTTGATTAAGTCGGCAACAGTCAGAACTAAGATGCGTCCCATATTATATATGAATTTATGGATTTTTAATTCATCATTTATCACGTATCTAGGATCTCATAGGGAAGCAACCGTACATTGTATTTTAACTACAGCCATTAGATGAAGTTCTTTTTTTTCTTTTCTTTTTTTTTTTTTTTTTGGTGCATAATAAAGTGTATTTTTTTAATGGATGAGAATGGTGATGAGTTCAATAATTTCATTTATTCTTTGTTTGGTATGAAAAATGGATTGAAGAAATAATAGATGAAGGAAAGGATGGATGGATCGATGGAATCTATTTATTTTTTTACATGTTTGGTGAAACATGGAAGAATGGATGGAAATGATTTGCTTCTTTTTTTGGAAGGAATGAAATAAAGGATAGATGATATTTGTATAACATTTTACTAAATTACTCTTTGATAAAAATATTATTATTATCAATTTATAATATTTATTTATATTAAAGAAGTAATTAATGTATAAGTTTATAATCTTTATAATTTATAATTATAGAAAAAATTATATAAATATTTAACTTAATACATGATTTTATAAATTAATTAGTGATCTATTAATTATATAAATAACTAATTAATTTATAATTTAGTTTAAATAGTTAACTAATATTATATAAATTGTTAATTAAAAGTAAATATAAATAGAAAAATAGAAGATAATCTAATTAATTAATTATAATTATAAAAATTATATGTTAAAATTAAAATAATGACCAATAAAATTTAATAGTATATGATTAAGAGTATATATAAAAATATATATAAATAATGTGAATGAAAAGATAAAAAGGTATTATATTTTTATAAAAAAATTAATGAGGGGTAATTTTGTTAATGTTAAAGTCTATTATTCAATGCTTCATTCATCTTTCTTTTGTCTCTCTAATTTTGAAGGATATAAAAAGATGGGCTAGGATGGATGGATAATTTTTTTTTCATTCATCATCTTTATAATTTTTTGAGCCAAACGATGGAAGAAGGCCATTCATTCTTTCAATTCCATCTATCCATCTTCTCATGATCTTAAATAAATATAGGGTTGGAGTCAGACCAAATCCATCTTTTTGGCGATTTCAAATTTCTTAGGTTCATTATCGAAGTAGCCACATAAAGTCGGCAATTCAAATTGACTTCATTTCATGTGGGTTGCAAAGCTTCTTGAGAAATTTGGGTTTCTTAGGCACATGGGATGCTTGCGAAGATAAATCTAATAGCTCTAATTTCTTTTCAAGCATCTATTTTGACACGGCATTGCTATTATTATTACTAGCTTATAACCCCATACGATGCATCAGATGTAATTTTTTTTAAATATTATGAAATAGTGGCATATGCATCTATTATTATTATTTAGTTAAAATACTTAATAAAAATCATAATTTTACCATTTGAAATGTATTAAGGGCCAGCTAAGGAAGTAACAATTACAAATTGACAGTGTTAGGATCTAGTACATCAAAGTAATGACAAAGTTGAAATGTTGTAAATACATTACTAACGAGACATTGCAGACTAACATTAGATATGCAAAAAGTCATACTTTTCAATACAGTTGTTCCAGTAATTCCATAAGTCAGCGGACCGTCAACCATGATCCGATCGTGTATCGTAGCCCTACGCTCATTTCCAGCTTCAAAATTGCTTCATTAACATGTGCTGCAATCCAATGTCCCAGGAAGCCAAGGGAGAGCCGAAGGAAAAATTTCTAACTATAATTTAGTGAGAAAATATATTAGGATATAAATATGAAGGGTTTTAGATTTTTATTCTAAATTCAGATAGCATATATTTTTTTTTTTTAAAAAGGAGGGTTTTGGATTTTATTTTAGATTTCTCTCCATAAATGCCTTCTCCAACCCCTCTTTTTTTTTTTGGCAACACTCCCAACCTCGTCAGCGGGAGCAGGCACCGTTTGCCTTTTCCTCTTCGTTCTCTCCTCTCGGTTTTCCATTTTTGCCTCCTCTCTTCTTCTCTCTTTCCTCGTCTTTTGCCTGGAGTTGGTGATGGGGAGAGTTGCTGCTGCTTAAAACTGTGAGCTTCGCCATTTATTGGCTCTCCTCCATCTAATCTTCTCACCTATGTGCGTGGAAAATCAACAGGTCCGAGCGAATAGGGAAAATCGAGAGCTCCCTCCTCTAGCCCCATCGCCTCCCCGGCCCCCTGGTGCCGGACGTGCATGTGCTCCCTGTAACGCCCTATTCGGTTGTGAGGCTATCACAATCTCGCCCTCGTCGGGACTTAATTATAGTTGTAGTCTGCTTAAATTATTTTATATCTCATTAATTTTTTTATCCCAAGACTTATTTGGCTTCGGATATCATTTATAATACTTCAATCCAATTTGTTGGACTTCAAACCACATGGCCTAAAATATTATAGCCCAAGTTATGATTATAATGTACTTAAATTATTTTATACCCCACTAATTTTTCCATCTCACCGATATAGAACTATCACACTCCTCAACCACCTAATTGAGCTCATTTTGATGTAGTCTCCACAAAGATCTCCACCTCCATCTCCACCATCAGAACCACACCACTTTCTCACTGTCGAACCGGCTCAATGTGTGGCGATCGGCGATGACCAACTCTCTCATTCGAATCGAGATTGTGGAGGGAGAGTGGGTCAAGCGAGCCCTTATTGCTCTCATTCGTCCCTCCTTCTACCAACAGCAGCGACCAGCGATTCTCGTCGATACTCCCGTTTCTTTTTTTTTGTTGTTGTCTTTGTAGACTGATGCATTTCGCTATGCCAAATATATTTTTTTCTTTTCCTTGGGTCACGTGGCTCCCTCTCCTTTTTTTTTCAATACCTCAAGTGGCAAACGAAGGCTTCTCCACTAAAAAACCTCCGTTTAACATATATATTAGTTGTGAGTCTGCGCATTGCGCAAAGATTTGCACCATAAAATTGATCATTTATTAAAAAAATATTTTTTATAAATAATAACAATATATTCATTCATATTCTTAATATCAATAATAATAAATTTTAATAATATAATTAAATATACATAAGTAGATTTCAATTTCATCTATGATATAATATTTTTATTTAATGCTGGAAGGATTGTTAGAAAAGACTAGATACATAATATATTAAAAATTAATTTTGATCTATATGACATCCAGATAAAAACAGTTTGATTGGCTATTTTATTTTTTTTAATATATATATATATATATATATATATATATATATATATATATATATATATATATATAACTCGAGAGCTTCCTATAGTTACGCCCGTTATTATTAAATTTACCGAGTGGTGCTCTGGTTTTGGTTCATGACGATGGATGGAAAAAAAACAGAAATGCATGTAATTGTACCAAAATAATAATAATAATAATAATAATCATCTAATATCTAATATATATATATATATATAAATATGCATGGCCCCGTCGTGCCCAAGAACTCCACCCGGTCGTCGCCCGTCACTCTCTCCGTACGACCCCCCTCCGCGTCCCGTAGCGATCGGAAGAAAACGACGGAATAGAATAAGAGCGAGCGACTAAGAGCCAGCGATCGGGAGTAGAAGACGAGAGAGAATAAGAGCGAGATGGATAGGACGAAGGGAGAAGTTCGAAACATGCCGGGCTACGGAGACTCCACGTCCGAAGTATCTTGGCTTTCCACCTCTTTCTCTCTATTCCTCTTGGAGATTTGGTAAAAAAGATACGCTATTCTCACCTGGAATTCGTTCATATATTTGTGTTTCTAGGACCAATGTTGGATTAAAGCGATTTGTTGCTGGAAAGCTTGACTTTCTTTTTGTATTTTCTTTTAGTATATTGTGAATTTGGTCGTCTTGAGAGTTTGGGATTCGTGTTGGTTTTGATACGGTTTTGATGCATGGCAGGGTTTCCTACTTTGTTTAATAGGAGCAGTCAGTTTCTTGGACGGAAATATCAGGTTATTTTCTGCAAGAATTAATTCTGCTTTTGATTGATGGGATCAATAGAGGTTAGCTTAGGGTTATATTTGGATTTTTTTTTTTTTTTTGCTTTTCTTTGTTAGATGGAGATTATTGTTTGCTTGATCAAAGAGCATTATATATTTTTCGCTCCCTGTTACGTTGTTCGAGTCTAATAAGTAGTTGATATATTGGACAAGATTCATAAGAATACTCGGGGCATTAAATTTCCCCCCAAAGATTCCTCTAAATATCCAGGGTCTTTTACGGTCTATTGCATTTTTTAGCTTTTGTCGAACTTCTATTTCTTCATGTAATTCCAGAGCAATTCTCCAGAATATGAAAGAGATTCTTCGAAAAGCAGAGACAGGGAGAGAGATATGGAGAGGGAGAAGGGTAGAAGACAAGAACGGGACAGGGAACCTGATGAGGAAAGGGAGAGGGATGGGGAACGAGGCAGCGACAGAGATTATCGTCACAGGGACCACAGGGAAAGAAGTGAAAGGAGAAAGCACAGCTGCAGGAAATCTGATGATCATGACCATCACCATATCCAAGATCATGAAAGGTACATAGATTGCATCTTTTTATGCATCAAATCATAACTTTATAATTTTTCATATATAGTGTTGATATTTTGTGCTGCCGATAATTGATGTGCTAGGCATAACTATTTTATTTATGAATTTTAGTTGCTTATCAACACTGTGTTTAGTTAAAGATGTTAAAAGACAACACAATACCACAGTACTATATAGTCTGATTATGTTTTGTATATGAACCTATTGATTCTTGGGATTTTTGTCTCCAACTCGTGTAATATGGCTATTCTTTGTTGTTAACTGGTTTACTATAAATGGGCATTGTATTGCTACAAGTTTATGTTCTGTTTTGTAAAGCTTACATGATATGATACACAAGACTTTCTTAGATATAGGTATGTTATGTATCAATAACTCAAGGCATGCATGATCTGGTGGATTATTCATTTCCTCTAAATCTTGATTCCAGTCTTTCATTGTCAGTTCTATACCTTGTATCTAACAAATGTCTTATTAATTGGATGCTCTCACTTCATTTAATGCTACAATTATATTAATTCCCTCTATGTTCATTTCAGGTATAGGGATTATGATAGAGACAGAGATGAGTATCATAGCCATAGGTCTCAATCATGGTCAGCGGGTACATCTCATTATAGATCATGGTCAAGGGGTAGATTTGATCATAGATCAAGGTCTCGTTCCCGCCCAAGATCAAAGAGGTAAGTGACAAATAATCAACAGGCTTATATCTGTGATTTATGTGAAAGAAGGTTTCAAAGATATGTTTTTGGTCTTGCTTCCTTGCATGAGATTGCCCTATGTTTTCCATCTTATGTTCAGATAACTATGTTGAAGAAGGCATCATCAATCACTTTTAAATAGTGAGGAAAAGAAGTGCCATTTATAGGCAAATCTATCATTTAAGGACCGGTTCTGCTATGGGAATCTTGTATTATATTATTTGCAATTTATTTGGGCATTATTTTTTGTAGGATCTCTCACATGAGGTCCAACTAAGCATTTAAGATTTAAAGAATATATTGTTCGATGCAATGTTAGTGCTATTCCGTTGCAGCATTTTATTCTTGTTCATGACTTTTCAATCTCTCATATAATGCCCGAATGAGAGCTTAGCTTCTAGCTTAAAGACCACATGGGTTTGTGTAGTGCAGTGTTAGAACTATGCCACTGTGGTGTTCTCCTGTAATGCAGAAATCCTGTGATATGCATTTGAATTTTATTTCAAGTCCATATGTGTCTTTATGTGTTCGCCTATATTCTGTATGTGAACAAATATTGTGCAGACCTTCTCGTACATCCTTGATGAAAGGTTCAAAGGATATCTTTGTTTTACACAGTCCATGCACTCCTTTTTTTTTTTTTTTTAACAAACATGATCTATGGTCGATAACATTTGCAAATTGGGAAATATTGATGCTTAATCTACTGAGAAGTAATGTCAAGTTTGGTAGCATGGGATGATTTTGATGAAGGAAACAGGAAGTTACTTGAAGACATCTAAGTTGATGATGGGAGGATTATCCTAGAATTAAACCATTGCAGCTTTTTAAAGCCTGTGCCTACACTAGGCTTGCTAGTCGAGGGGTTAGGACAGAGCCATGGTGCAGGCCTTGAAGGGTGGGTGAGGGGAGTGTAAAAGGAGAAGAAGGAAAGAGTGGGGTGTGCAAGAGGAGGAGATGATTGGAAGAAAGAAAAGAGGTGATCAATAGGAGTATGAGGTGAGCTGTAGTCTCGAGAATAGCTGGATGTGAGAGTGGAGTTTGGTGGTTAGGGGCAGGGATGAAGGGGGTAGCAAAGAAGAGAAGAGGAGAAGATGGAGGAGAAGATGGAGGAGGAGAAGAGGAATGAGGGGAGGAAGCGACAAAGAGATGTGGAGAGGGGAGAGGAGTAGAATAAGGAGACTAATTCAATGCGTGTAAGTTAGAGGAATAATCCAAAAAATTGGTTTGAGAAAAAGAGGAGTTCACATTTGGCAATATAAATTATGAGCATAAGTTAGAATATTTTATATTTTTATCAAGATTCTTCAATGTCAAAATCCCTTAAATGTCAAGATGAACCATAGTGATGCTACATAACTATCACTAATATGATAAGTTGATAGAACAAGTCATGTGATAGTACTAGCATGATGGAGTGCTAGCAGGGATGACAAGGCAGTCTTGAGCTTTAAAAAAGATACAATGTAAGCGCACTAGCATTTTCAGGACAAGAAATTAAATGCAGTTCCTTTGAGCTTTTGAGAAAGGGGAATTTTGGGGGTTTTGAACCATTTATTGACTATATAATAGTAATGTCTGAACATAAGGCATTGATGAATGCTTATAATCACTTAATGTTTGGGTAGCTTGTATTTTTCTAGAGAAAATGAAAGTCTCTTATTATGAAAGCACTATCATTTTCAAGAGGCATGTTTTGTTGTTGTATTAAGCAGTTGCTGATAGTTTCTTCTGTTTCGGTGCAAAAGTTCAACTTTATAGTGGAATCTCATCAGATCTTGTCTAACCAGCTTGAAAAATTGTTAAAGCAAAATATGGCATGTTTATTTTCCATTTTTTTATAAAAATTTTATTATTATTACTATTTCTCTGGTTGCCTTGCTTGTACATATGGGAGACTTTTAGTTTCTTCTGCCTTGTTCTGAATCATCAGTGAGGCATATTCTCTGGCTGTCAGGCGAATCTGTGCTGGAGCCACCGTAGAGCTTTCTAAAATTCTAGATTTGCAATTTGAATTACCACCTGGCCTAGCACAAGCATTATCATATTACTGTCATCTCAGCCTGTGGGACATGGTCACTGTAAAATGACAATGTGCCACTACATGATACACCTTTTTTATGAATTACTCAGTTCCATATTCTTGATGTGGTCAGGGTGCTGCAACCATGAAAAAGGTCTTTTGGTTGGATAGGTAGGGAAGGATTATTAAAAAAGGTCTTTTTGGTTGGATAGGTAGGGAAGGATCATTAAAAAAGGTCTTTTTTTTGGTTGGATAGGTAGGGAAGGATGATGTCAAAGAATTATATGATCGGAATTTGCTCTCTACAAGGAGAAGCCAGATCAATGAAACTAAAATTTCTGAGTCACAACCTGTTGCTTATGGATGTTGTTGATCGGCTAGTTTCTGAAACTTGTTTTGTGACCTTATCCTTCTGTATGGCTCATTCTTTTTGCTTCATGGAGCATTATTATCATATAATTAGCTATTTTTATAATCAAGTTATATTAGTATGCTTTGCTGTTATGGATCTGCTAATTCCTAATATTTATTCTTTCTTTTCGAATGCAGTAAACGTATTAGCGGTTTTGACATGCCACCTGCAACTACTGCGATACCTGGTGCAGTTGTTGCAGGTATGTACAACCACCAAAGAGATTACATATTGGTGTCCTTACTGTCGCTTTATTTGTGTTATTAGGAAAAATTATATTGAGATGCATGTTCTGCTTGGGTAAGCACTAGTTGTATAAATATCCATTTTAATGGCTCTCCGTTTTAATTAAAACTGCTATACTTGCATGTGAAGTAATGTTTTCTATGTTTCACCTTCAGATTTTATATGGAAGCGTAGTCCCTGTTTTTGTTATTCTTTTTCTTGGTGGTGGTTTGTTTTGTTTTTTGCATGTAACTTGTTGTAAGAAGGCAATGTTGGGTCACTTGTCCCACCATGTTGCCAAGGGTGTGAGCTGACTACTGTAGCATTTTTTTTGGAATCAATGCAGTTGTTTGATGGTTCTGTTCACCTTCAATCGTCAACAATTCATTGTTGGTATTCTTACATTTTTTTTCTCCAGTATGTATATACCTTCTAGATGATAATTTTGGCCGGGGCTAGGGTGTATCTATTATTACTGATGACATATAAACATAAAACAATTCATACCTTTCTGCTGCATGTTATGATAGGCTTACGTATTGCGTTTTGTTTTAATTTTATTGGTTTTGCAGGTCAGATGACTGGGGCCACAAATGCCAGTACCGGGACGTTTCCGGCAACACCTGGACAGGTTTGCCCATTCTTTTATTTGTTTCTTTGGTTGCACATGGATATATTATTTAAGTATTCACATGTTTATGTCTGTATTCATGCAGTTGTCAGCTCTCTCTTTGATGCCTTGTCAGGCAATGACACAGCCTTAATGATTGACTAAATTGTGATCATTTAACATGGTCACCACATTCTCTTATCTGAAATTATTTTCGTTATGTCTAGGCAACTCGACATGCTCGGCGTGTTTATGTTGGAGGCCTTTCTGCTACTGCTAATGAGCAGGTTTGCCCACTTGATATCTCACATGTTTCTTGGGTAATTCATCAGTTGTCTATCTTTATGTTTTCAGTTTGTTATCCATGTCAAAGCTTTTGCATTTTGTAGCTAATCACATGTCCATGCAAGATGCATGCTAGTACATCTCTGTGGAGTAGAAATAATTATAAAGGACATGGAAGTTTAAGGGTTTTTATTATTTTGTTATTTTTATATTATACATACGAAAATCTTGATCAATAATTATGAAAATATTAATCAATGTTTTTGTTATAAAATTTTATCAATTGGTGAGCTGGTTTAGTGTTTCTCTGTCATTTCCCAAGAAAGGTTCTTTTTGTGAATTTTAAAGCAAATATAAAACACTTATTGAAAAAGGGCATCTTTCGTCATGCTTTGCTTTTAGAAGAAGAGGAAAACCATCTTCTAACTTAAGCTTATATGAAGCGTGTTCTGTTTTTATAGAAATAATATGTGTGGTTTGTGTACCGGATATATTAGAGGTGCAAATGTATTGGGTAGACTAACTAAATTCAGTCATCATGAACTTAACCTACACCTGAAATATGATATTCTGGATTGTGTCAAAACCCCTGTCGTCTAGAGTCTAGACCTGAATCTCAACAAAGTTTTATTTGTTTAAGCCTCCTAGAGCAAAGTTAGACCAAGTCTCTTACCACAAACTTAGATTTAAGTATATCAGAATTAGATCTAAAATAGTGAATTATGTATAATGTTGTACTGAACACCAACCAATTGAAATAGTTCTTCTTTTTCAAGCACTTTCATGGAAGTCCTTCCAAAACATCCGTTTTGAAAAAAGCAGCAGCAGTGTCCGAAGTTCCTTGAGCATGACTTACAGCAGCAAGATGAACGACCAAGGGTTGAGCCCTATCCCTATAAAACATATGTGGTGTAAGTCCTAGAATTGAGTACATGTGACCAGAATTACATGTGAGGAAATTTTGACTTGAAAATTTTGGTTTATTGGATTGAAAATTTATATTGAAATTTTTGTCATTTTAGTTTTTGGACTTCTATGGTATATGATGATCTCAGATATGAATGGGTGGAGTGTTACTTGGCACTTCATGCCATTGCTAATTATCCAGGTTTCCCAAGATTGTCCATGTCTACTTCTTAAAAAAACCTGAAATGAGGATACTTCCACAAAATAAAAATATGTATAAGACTAATTATATAAAAGATATGTTGACGACCATACTAAGTTGTTTAGTTAATGATATTTGTTATAAAAAACTTGCATTTTGTGCACATTGCAATTATGAAGATGGAAAAGTATGAAGCTTTACTCAAAAATTGTTGGATGTTCTAAGATAGTACCATTTAAAATTTAAGATAATTAAGATTTACATTTTCATAAAATGTGCTAATTTGACATTTGACAGGATAGTTAATAATTAAATTTTCATACCAAAGTGTCTCTTGATAGGAGTCAAGAATTTTGAGCGAAGTATCGGTGGTTGTTACCAAGGGTTGATGTGTTGGTTTGTGTCAGTTGTGTTGTACTGAGCTGGTGCTGAACCAGGCATGCATGTGCATTGCCCTCCATATTGCAGGGTATGGACATGCTTGATATTTGATAGGCTCAATACTAAGCCAAAAATATCCTTTTATTTATTTATTTATTTATTTATTTTTGGCACGGCAAGGCAGTTTCTGGTGTGCTAGTCATTGGAGAACATGCCCATCAATGCCGATACCTGAACCCCTGGTTCTTGCTGACATATATTGGACACTTTATTTTTGTGGTGCCTAGGAGTGTCCTATAAGTGTAGATGCTCTAGGAATTTTGAGAATTTATGTTTCTGGATGGTATGACATTATCATTATATTTGTGAAGGTTGTTCTAGTTAGCCAGCTTTCATGATTAATTTTCATTGAAAAATTGTCCCAAAACTTATTGTTCTAATTGGTAATGTTGTGGACATGGCAAAGTGATGAAGTGGACAGTTTAGTATGCGGGCAACTTTAGCAATTTTGTCGAGATGCACTCAATATGGTTAGACTGCAAATAATTCCTCTTCATTTTTCAGTCAATCAATGTAGTGTGAGGGTTGTGTTGTTCCATTTCTGATTTGTTATATGCAAACAAAACACTCTTGAGCAATGTTTGAAGGCTTAGTTTTAGTTTAACATGGCAAGTTAGATTAGTTTTGGTTATTTTGCAGTATTTGGTAGGTCTCAACCAATAAAAAGAATTATAATACAAAAATTAGTAAAACTAAAGAAAAATATGATGAGTTAACAATATAATTTTGGATCACTCGGGAATATTTAATATTGTTTTGGACCTTTAGGCGAATGATGTTAGTGATTTTGTGTCAAAACATTAGAATTGGTAAAATTTTCAGAAAAAAAGAGAGAGGTTATCAACAAATTATGTCTTATGCCAATCTAGAGTTTCATATATTATTTCCTTGTTTGATAAGAATTTAAACATAATAATCTAAATGTTTAAGAAATTTTTTTTTTAACTGGAGGATCAATATTCTAAATTGTGGTCCATGCTGCTACATATGTATGTGGTCCATGCTCATTGGGCCAAATGAAGTCCCCATGGATGATGGAGCCTTATAGTGCACCAGTAGTTGCGCACATATATTTAGGCAGCAAGCATCTGAGATGCAGATGCATATAGATTGTAATTATGATGGGTCGTTGTTTGGTTTTACTTGTTTAAGAAGAAGATTGACGTTCATGTATACTTCTGAATAATAGTAGCTTAAATACCATATGTTTGTTTATTAGGTTGGTAGCTTAAGCTTAGCTTATATTCATGCATCTTTGTTGCTTATATTCTGATTGTTCATTGCGTTGGATTGCTTAAAATTTGAGCACTGTCGATAGGTGGATGTTGTTTTTTTAGGTCAATATCATACTCCACTTAAATAAGATCTCATAAAGCATGGAAGAGTGTGCTTAGAATCTTGTTCTTATTTATTTTTATTCCAATATTTTAATCTATTTCCACGAATGTTGCTTCTTATGGATTATGTGCTACTATATGCGACCACAATCACCGACATATCCTTACGGCGTTTTGGAAACTTGTTGAGGATAACCAAACCTATGTCAAAAAATTTAGATTTACTCTAAATTTCTTCAGAAAGTTTCTTGAACTTTGTAAAATTTGTGGCTGGCATTCTGATCCTATGCAGAGAATGTTTGATTTCTAAGGGATCTGTTTTGTGGGTATAATTATTGAAGATGTTCTAGTGTCTTCTTGTATTGTGGTATTCAATGATAAGCTAAACTTCATATTTTCTAATTATTTCTTTCTGTTTGAAAGCCTCAACACTTCCCAATTTTTATTTTTTCCCTAATTCTCTCCTAAGATTTTGGAAGCAGTTTTTTTTTTTTTTAATTTTTTTTGTACATTGTACCTCTAAAGTTTCATGGAAGCTACAATGACCCATTTAAGGGTTTATTTAGTTTACACCTTTACATATTTAGCAATAAGCAAGCACCTGTCACATGTCTTTTAATTGTGTCAGATATATGTTCTAAAGGTGTGGTCCTTAGTTCTTCTTGGATTATATAGATATGATGCTTGGACATTGCATTTTGGTGGTGCGATAGCACTGTCCTTTTCAAGTTCTTTCTATTCTTTTCTTTTCCTCTTCACTTTAAAATTTTTGTACTTTTATCCTTTGAGATTCCCAGCTACGTATCTAACCGATCGGTTGATCCACAAATTCCAACCCCTGTACTCCCATACCTTCTCATTATTCAAAATATGACCAAATGTTTGAATTTCTGCGAATACAGAGCAGACATTATCTCTTCATTAAAACACTTAAGACCAAATCAGACTTTATCCCCTAATTCTTTTGATTAATTTTACCTCCGATATAATTACGCATCAATATCCCTGCATATAGCACAGTTGAGACAATTTTTTCTTGGGTTATATTTCTAGCAAAATAAATTTTGTTCTTATTATCCTGCCCCCGGAAGCTAAAGGTCATATTTCCATACCTTCTTATACAATTTGGCCGCTGAAGCTTCATCCATTTGATCATTCTTCATCAGCCTTATAACCAGGTCCCTAACCAAATGTCGACCCCTAATGGCTTAATGTGAATTTTCTCACTCAAAAAACAAAAAAAAGAGAGAGTTAATGCTGAATTTTCACATAGTGCAGCCTTGGGCAGGTGGGGAACTTGCCATGTCCTGAAAGATTGGATGGTGTGGTGGGAGATCTCTATCTTATATTTTTTGTAGTCTAAGCTAATGGAGCTGGGATGCAACCATCCAAGGTATCTTTAAGCGCAGAAGTAAATTCCAAACAAATTCCCTACAGATGCAGTGTGCTAATTCTGGAAACTTGCCTGGGAAAGAGATTGTCCAAAGGCATTTAAGAAACAAGCCGAGATTGGGAACAGGCCCAGTATATAGGATTTAAGGATGGGCTTCTAGGGATGCCATGATTGTAACCATCATGTTTTGTCCTTAATATTTGTGGTTAGTTTGTAGATCGTTGTTTGCCAGATATCCCTATTTAGGGCTTACTTTTGATGTTATTATAATGCTTAATTGGTTATTGAGGAGAGATTACCATATGAATGTTTTCTTCTGATTGAGTGTCAGAGGCATGACTTTCATGAACAACCTTAAATAGAACTCATGATTACTATTGATGAGGATAAGTCTTATATTCTTATGGGTGCATTATTTGTCTTCCTGTTTATCTCTCTGGATGGTCCTCCACTATCAACTTTGTGCTCTATGCTCTAGTTTGCACCTCTGAACCATTTCTTTACTTTGAAGCACATGTTGTTATTGCACATCATTTATCTGATAATGCATTATTTTGCCTGACTTTTTTTTCCAAAAAAAAAAAAAAAAACAATTCTTACAGTCAGTTGCTGCCTTTTTTAAACAAGTTATGGCTGCCATCGGAGGAAACACTGCAGGGCCAGGTTTCTCTTCACGTATCCGAACTATTCAATGTTATCTTTCCATTAAAATGACAATTTACTGATTCAATGTCATTATTTTCTTGAAGGTGATGCTGTTGTTAATGTGTATATAAATCATGAGAAGATGTTTGCTTTTGTTGACATGAGGTCGGTAGAAGAGGCAAGCAATGCGATGGCCTTGAATGGCATCATATTTGAGGTTTGGGTCTTCTCTAGCAGAGCCATTTTAATTATATGTTCCATGTGCATGAGGTACTTAAAAATTGTTAAGATGCTGCTAACCTCTTTGCCTCTGATACTGCATGTATCCAGGGGGCACCTTTGAGAGTGAGAAGGCCAACTGATTACAACCCTTATCTTGCTGCCACCCTTGGCCCAGGCCAACCCAACCCCAATCTTAATCTCGCTGCAGTCGGGCTTACACCACCTGGTTCTGCTGGTGTGCTTGATGGTCCTCATTGTATTTTTGTGGGTGGGGTTCCACAATTTCTTGCAGAAGGAAAGTTACGAGAGTTGCTCGAGATGTTTGGTCCTCTTCGACGTTTTAATCTCGTTGAGGGCAGGGAAACTGGTAACTCAAAAGGCTATGCCTTCTGTGTTTACCAGGACCTCTCGGTCACAGACACTGCATGTGCCGCGCTTGATGGCATCAAAATGGGAGATAAAACCCTCATTGTTAGACGTGCAAACCAAGGTTTAGCGCAGGCTAGGCCAGAGCAAGAAGACGTGTTACTACAGGCACAGCAGCAGGTGGCATTGCAGGTAACATCATTCTATTTCTGTTCAATTGGCAAAAAGTTGGATCCTGTGTGGTTAATAATTTGAACTCTGTCTTGTTTTCCTTTCTAAGTGGTGTTTCTAGTTGTGGCTAACTTGTTACGAAGTTGCTTTCATGCATCAGTGTCTCGTGGGCTCGCTTTGGTGCTATCTAAAATTTGTATTGACTATTATCTGTATGTTTGTTTCCCATTTTGAAATCCCTGTTCTTTCATGTGATTATATGTAAGAAATGTTCAACAATCAAAAATTGTTCATAGTGATTGCTGTAACTGTGGGTGCTGCATTTCTGAGTATCGAGTGAAGTGGCTTAAGGATCCCTAGTCGAAGCAAATACATCTTTGAAAAGTTCAAAACAGATCTCATTAATTCCTAGAATTTCAGACTTCTATCAGCATCTTAGGCGACCTCAGAAGATTTAACCATCATAAGGCTGCAAGATTTACTTTCGGTTTGCATGTTTGCATGCTTGCTTGCTTCTTTTTCCAGCTCTTTCTAGGATTTTTAATGCATCTCTAACTTGCTCTGAACTTGTTAAATAGATTAAAATTTTTATTATCTTTCATATAATTTTTGTTAGCTTTCTTAATGCATCAGAATTGATATTTGGCAGAAATTACTGGTTTTCATTTTTAATGTGTGTGTGTGTGTGTATTTATAGATTTTTTTTTTTCTTTCAGAAGCTTGTGGACCAAATGGTGCCAGTTCCAACCAAAGTAGTATGCTTCACACAGGTTGTTAGTGCAGACGAACTTGAAAATGATGAAGAATATGAAGATATTGTGGAAGATATGAGAAGTGAAGGAGAGAAATACGGTATAACTACTGCTCTGATGACTGAACCATATTTTGTCTCACATTGTACATTTATTAGCATGTTAAGTTCGTATCTCTCTTTTTTGTTTTATTTTACAGCCTTTTGTCCAACCTTGTCCTATTCAGTATCCGGCTTAACCCACTGAAGATATACCATATTTACCCTCTCTTTCCTGTACCTAAGACCGTATTTTGTGTACTTGGATATTTTGAAGGCATCTGAAGAGGTGATGCTTTTGCAGGTGAACTGTTAAACGTCATCATCCCTCGACCAGGTCCTAATGGAGAACCATCTCCTGGAGTTGGAAAGGTCAGTTTATATAGAAAAAAAGAAATCGATGATTACTACAAGTGCTGTTATATTGTGAAGTACTACTCTATTGAGAATATTGTAGGCTCACTGTTCTTGGTTGCAGGCTTGAAAACTAAAATCTTCTCTGGATACCCTTATTTTATATTGAATCTGGAATGAGTTTGGATTTTAGATTTTCTGCTCTAATCCATGAACCTTCACTGTTTGAAAATTCACCCTAGTTATTTGAGGTATAATGTGAACAAAGTTTTGCAATACCGGTATCGTGCTCTATATCGTTTGCTAGTCGGTACAGTACAGTACTATATCTGTCCGTACTGATAATAAAAAAATAAAAAAAAACCACCCAACAGTCAAAAAAAAAAAAAAAAAAAACAGATAACCAACCATATTGATGCCGTACTGACCCGTTCTGGCCCATACTGCACCGTACGGTATGGTTCGAACCTATACCGTACCAAACCGATCGGTACGGTCTGATTCACATCATTTACTAAAAAATTGGTCTGAATCGTGCCGGTTTTTCATTAGTACGGGATGTACCGACTGATTCGGATCAATACGACATACCATGATGTGAACATTACCTGCTGTTTTTGACTCTCACTCTAAATTATTTTTGGTCAGATATGTTCCACATCAATCCTATGTCACGGATCATTATGGTTAAACCATCAAATTTATAAAAAAATAGAGAAATATTTCCTCTCTCTTCTCATTACTATACAAGAGTGACACCCACACACACACACACACATATATATATATATATACACATATACATACATATATATACATACATATACATACATATATATATATACATACATATGCATACATACATACATACATATATACATATATACATACATACACACATACATACACACACACACACACACACACATACATACATACATATACATATATACAAATCCAGGAAGAAAAAGATAAGTACAAATACCTAACTAATAGCTAAAAAGAAAGAGATAAGTATAAATACCTAACTGATAGCTATCTGATAAATATAAATAACCTATAATTTTACTATACAATCTTATCAGGATAATGTTCAATACTTCCCCTCAAGTTAGAGAATGAAAATCACAAATGCCCAACTTGGATAATAGATAACGAAATTGACAGTTGGCTGATGATTAGAAGAAATGTACCTTATGACAATGTCCTTGGATTGGATTCTCTCATGCACAAAATGACAATCAATCTCATTGTGCTTAGTATGCTCATAAAAGACCGGATTAGCAGTAATATGCAAAGCCTCTTGCTTATCACAATGAAGTACCATAGGAGTAAAATGACTAACAGTAAAATCATACAATAAATCTTGTAGCCAAATAAGCTTACTCATGGTGAAAGCCAAAGAGTGATACTCAACTTCTATAGAAGAATGAGAAATTATGGTATGTTTCTTGATTTTCCAAGAAATATGAGTACCATCAAGTGAAATGAAATAATCTGTAAGTGATCGATAAGTCATTGGACAAGCAGGTCAATCTACATCACAATATGCTCGAATAAAGAGATCATTAGATAAAGAAAATAAAAGTCCTTATCTAGAGGAACTTTTCAAATATCGCAAAACATGGAAGGCAGTATCAAGATGAGGCTTTTTAAGTGACTACATGAACTAACTGAGGATATGTACAGCATATGTGATATCAGGCCAAGACACTGTAAATCAACCTTCCTACTAACCTATGATATTGGCTTGGATCATCAATTTGATCACCTTCTTCTGATGATAACTTATGTTGTTGAGGAAGAGGAACTCTAGTTGGCTTACATCCCATCATGCTAGTTTCCTCAAGCATGTCAAGTACATGCATTGATTAAGAACAATTCCAGAAGATGCCCGAGCTACTTCCAAACCAAGAAAATATTTGAGCTTGCCAAGGTCTTTGATATGAAAAAAAGTGTTCAGACAACTTTTGATTTTTTGGCATTTGCTCAAATCATTTCCTGCAAGGATCGTATCATCAACATAAACTAGGACAGCAACAAAAGAGCTACCATGTTGAAATGTGAAGAAAGAGTGACCTGCCTTTGATCGAGTAAAATCGAATTGGAGCAAAGAGGATGACAACTTCTCAAACCACCGACGAAAAGCTTGTTTCAAAGAGGATGGCAATTACATTGTGGACGTTGTGGCTATGAAGGTATGAGTTCAGCTGGTGAGGAATCATGCCCATTTACAGAGTCCACATCAACTGATGGAGAAGGAATCAAAGGTGGGTCATGATTCGAAGACTGTGGTGAATCATGGTATGGTAAAAGGGGCTCATCGTTAATAATAGACATCGGTATAGGTCTGATAGTGATAGGCTCAGATGCTTTTCACTTTTGAGAGGCAAAAGGAAATACATTCTCATAGAATATAACGCCACGAGAACAAATACTTATAGCCCTTAATATCTTGTGGATAAACAACAAATATATGCTTGCATGACCTAGGAGCAAACTTATCTTTTGTTTGGTGATGGACATAATAAAGACAACTAAAAGTATGCAAATGTGAATAATTTGGAGGTTTAGAAAACAGTAATTCATAAGGATTTTTTCCAAACAAAATTTTTGATGGCATGTAATTGATCAAATATGTAGCAATCAAGACACATTCCCCCCAAAAAGCAATAAGTAAAGCGGATTGAAAATGAAGTGCTCGAGCAACTTCTAAAAGGTGTCTGTTTGCATTCAACAATGTCATGTTGTTGTGGCATGTTAACGTAGGAAGTTTGGTTGAGGATCCCATGTTCTTGGAAGAAAATTTTCATGGGACCCACTGTTAGTTCAAGTGCATTGTAAGAACGTACAGTTTTGACAGTAAAACCAAATTGATTTTTGATCATATTATAAAAATCAATAAAGTATTGATATGCATCAGATTTGTGTTTCAATATATACACCCAAGTTTTTCGTGAGAAATCATCAACAAGAGTTAAGAAGGATCGACCACCAGACCATGAAGCAGTTTTGTATGGTCCCAAATATCACAATGAATAAAAGTAAAGGGTCTACTCGGTTCATTAAAACTCAAAGAAAACATATGTCTTGTTTGCTTTGCACGATAGCAAACGTCACAACACTTATTAAAATCTCTAAAGGAAAAACTAGGAATTTGAGAAATCAAAGACTATGCATCAAAAGAAACATGACCTAAATGCTGATGCCATAAATTAGGTGAAGAAATAGTGGTTGCGGTAAGAGGAATGCAAACTTTCTTGAAGTGATATAAGCCATCTTTCATCTCACCCATTCCAATCAGCCTCTTCATGGTCAGGTCCTGCAAGACACAAAAAGTGAGAAAGAATGTCACGGCCCAATGATAATCTCTTGTTAACTTGCTAATAGGAGCTAAGTTACAAGAACAAAATTGGACATTAAAGCTGTCCCAAGGGATTGAACTGGAATTGAATTACCATCAGGCAAGAGAACAGGCAAATTAGGATTGCAATCTTGTGAATCAAACAGAAGAGTTTTAGAAAAGACAATGTGCTCGGAAGCTCCACCGTCTAAAATCCAATCAGAATTTTCATTGGAAGAGATAACCTTACCAACAAAGTTGATGGTGGAAGACTTAGGAATAGATAAGAGGGTCATCAACCGATCATATTGTTCCAGTGTAAGACGAGTGATAGGAGATGATTCATGTGTTTCAGTGGATGAAGGAAGAGACCCCGAAGAGACGTTGTTAGCTGTTGCATCAAAAAAAGTGCACCCTTTCGAAGATCTCCCCCGGACTTCTAATCTGCAGGGTAGCCAACAAGTTCAAAACATGTTTCTTTTTGATGACCCAACTTACCATAATTGTCACACTTGTGGGTCGTTGTTCTCCAGATATCGCAGAAACTTGCTTAGTGCTGCGAGAATTCTTCACAATAAAGACAGCTGCATCAGTCATAGAGGATCGATTAGCAACCAAGTTTTGTTGCTTCTCTTTTTGGGATATTAATGCTTATGCCTTATTAAGGCTAGGGAGGGGTTCAGTGTTGAGAATCTACGATCACACCACTCCATAACAATCATCAAGTCCCATAAGGAATTGATGGATCTTCTCATTGTCTCGCTCAGCACCCAAAATCCTTTCAACTTTGTGTGGTAAGTAGCAGCGCTTGGTCCATTTTGACTGCAAAGCACAATCTATCTCTTGAGGTCATGAATGCATGGAGCATTGTCTTGAGAGAACCTCTCTTCCAAATCGAGCCATATCATCTCTTGCATTCTCAAAGTAAGCTAGACAATCATATAGCTCAGGAGCCAAGGAATTAAAAAGCCAGGATATAATCATGGCATTGCACTTCGTCCATGACTCGAGATCAGAACTATCGTCAGATGGTTGTCCAAGACTTCCAGAGATAAAAAAGCATACTTTTTGTTGATACGCAATGCGTTGATCATAGCTCGCCGCCAAGTGGGATAATTTTGTTCACCTTTGAGCAAATAGGACGTCAAAATTATTCCAGGATTGTCAGAAGACGTCACATAATAAGGTAAAGTGACATCTTGACTCTGATGCAAATGTGAAGAGGAAGAACTTCCATAATTATGCAGCAAAGAGGATGTTACAAGCTGAATTTGGGAAAAGCTAATTGAAAAAATTTTTAGATAGTGCGTGTGGCATGGAGAATGGTTGCGAAATTTCAGACGAAGGTGGATTGTAGGTGAAGAAATCCAATGAAGTTGACGTTGTAGCAAGAAAATGCATCAAAGAGACACTGAAAATTGGAAAATCTTCCTGGCTGGAAATAGCAAAAACTCGTCGAAAAATATCAAAACCTGGCTCTAATACCATGTAAAAATTTCGAGAAATATTTCCTCTCTCTTCTCATTACCATACCAGAGTGACATACATACAGGTCCAGGAAGAAAAAAAGTACAAATATCTAACTAATAGCTAAAAGAAAAAGATAAGTACAAATACCTAATTGATAGCCATCTGATAAATATAAATAGTCTACAATTTTGCTATACAATCTTATGACGATAACGTTCGATAAAATTTAAAAAGGAAAATTGTTGTTTGCATGGAGTTCTTGCTAATTATACTCTAAAGGTATTATCGTGCTTATTTAATCATTGTTTGATGCCGCTAATCAATACTTTGTTTGTTTGTTTTATCTTTTCCAGGTATTCTTGGAATATGCAGACACAGAAGGGTCTACAAAAGCGAGGCAGGGCATGCATGGAAGGAAATTCGGGGGGAAAGAAGTTGTTGCTATCTTTTATCCAGAGAGCAAGTTCACTCAAGGAGAATATGATGACTGATTGCTCGTTTCTCTTTTCTGTATATTTTTATTTTCTTAGCTTTTGGCACCCCATACTGTGACGAGAACTCGCATGACACAGAAGCATGTCAGACTGTTAGATTGTTCCAGATGTCAAGGGTTCATTGGAGTAATGCATTGTTATTGATCCTTCACGGTGTCCGGTCCTATCCTTGCAATTTGGATTTAAACTTGCATTCGGATGCTATGAAAGTAAGTCGGGTTTAGCAAGGGTCCAGCAAAGACAAACCTTCGTAGTCACCGTGGTGGCATCCCAGCGGAATGGATCATTTGCTTCCGATGAAGTAGTTTAGATTCGAGTCGCGGGACATACAGGGCCTCAATTAAATGTCAGGATATGAATAGCTGTGAATGGAGCATATTTTGATGATCCAAATACAGTGTTTGAAAATAATATCTGATCTGTTGGTCCTCAGTGGTACTGAAGTGACGTACTCATCCATTGGATTCGTTCATATGGTGAGAAAAAAACTATCTATTTATCCAAATTCTGCTTCAAATCGAATATTTTTTAATAAAAATTGGGGCACTATGATCACGTCCAAAAAAAATACGTTGAATTACTCTTCTCCAATATTTTTTTTATTTATTAAAAAAAAAATCAAAAGACAAACCTTCGCACAGAGGGGGATGAAGCGGCTCGACAGGATGATGAAGATTAAAAAAAAACTGTTTAACTGATGTACCTTTTTTTTTTCTCCTGCTGTGGGATCAATATAATAGAAAAATGCTAATGATTTGGAAGCAAGTACAGAAAAAATGAAGCTGCGGCTTGCGTTCATCCGCTAGCAGGTTACGAATCTGAATCCGATTCTAGCTCAACTTAAATCCTATCTTATTACCCAGTAATGCATTATGCTGTTACAATGGACCTGCAGTTATGGACCGTTATAACAGCTATTAATTGCATTGAAATAATTTTTTCAATCTTTAATATTGAAAAAACATCTATGATAATTGTTATTATAACTGCATTATAATGAGAAGTAATGGATAATAACAGAAAATAAGACCATTATCTTTCCATTTATTTTTCATTGAATAAAAAATACGATTTGGTCGATACAATTATTTTTGGTAGTACATCCAATAAAAATTTAATTAAAAACTAGTACTTCATTTTAAAAAAAAAACAAGAAAGCTGTTATTTATGTTAAAATAAACCGTTATAATATTAAATAATGTATTATAATTGTTATTTTTTTTTTATCTACACGTTTTTTTTGGGTGCACAAATGTGTGCGACACTTTGAAGGCCCACACGGTTCTCCCAAGCTGCAAAATATCTCAAAGAATCTTTGACCTCCCTAAAATCTTTGACATTTCTCAGGTTCGCCGACGCAACCGAGCCAAGGTCAAAGCGCCCGTGATTAATGCGGGTGGGAGTGGGGGGTGCGGCGGGGCACATTGGAACCGGGACAAGGAGTTTCTCCAGGGTTATCGAGGATAGAGGGGCTCCCCCTGCGGCAATCCCGACCTTGTCTCCTCTCGTGTCTCACTTTCAACCCTCACCCCCTTTTCTTCACCTCCCATCTGCTAGGAGAGAAGGAAATAGAGAAGGAAGAAGGGAGAGAGCAGATCCGTGAATCTTGGAAGGCTCGTATCGTCATCAGGTGCTTTAGGATTTCAAAATCTATTCCTTCTTCTTTCGATATATTTGTTCGCGTTCTTTCTTTTGGTCTCTTTTCCTGATATTTTTATTCCTTTTTTGTTTGCTCTTTATTTTCACAAATCCCGATAAAGGATTCTTTTTCCCCACTTGGGTTGGTTGTTTTGGTGATTTCTCGTGAGGATTTTCTCTGGTTAGGCTTGTTTTCTTTCTCTCTTTTCCTGAAAATTTTGGTTTTTTAGGATTTTAGGTTAAGATTTTGGGTCGAAGGTTGTTATTATGTTGTTTCTTTCTTTCGTCCTGCTCTCAGGGCGGATTTTATGTGGGCGATTTTTTTTTTTTTTTTTTGAATTGGGAGCTATATTTTCTTTTCTGTTCTCAATATCTCAACCTCCTGTTTTCAATTCTCTCCTCTTTATCAGGTTTCTTGCTCCATTGGATCACCGAAAGAAAGCGATTTGGATTTGGCTGATGTATCAGGAGTAATGAGATTTCCTGTTTTATGTCGGTCCTGCGACTGGTATCTGATTGTTAGAAGAATCCCTCTGTGCCTGCTTGGATAAGATGCCATCTACCTATTTCTCAAAGAAAAAAGGGCTGCAAGCTTCTTCAGAATTCCTACTAGGCCGGGGCCAGAACTTCTTGTTTGGCCATACCTTGTCCTTTCCATCGCAGCCACTCTCTACTCTTGTCCATGGTATTCATCAGTCTCCGCGGTCTTCTATCAATGTCCTAAGAAATTTCAATACAAGTGATTGTCGCAAGGGACCATCTGTCATCGGAACGATTTCTCGCACCTTTTCTGTGCCTTCTGTGACTGGACCTTCTTGTCAGCCTTGTTTGTATAACGTTGACACTGTTCTTTCCGAGCCCAACCAAAAGCTTCCTTGCAGCTTGTTCAAGAGAAGTATAATGTCTGCTTGCAGTTCTTTATTAGGTAGAGCTGAACCAGGTGCTCGGCATCTGGAGAAGATGAGCAGCAGCAGACAGATTTTGAATTCTGTGATGCAGGCCGATATCTGTTATAGCTATAAAGGTCTTGATTATTGCAGAAGAATAAGTGGTAACTTGAAAAATAGAGAACCTTGGGGTACTAATATGGTCTACAGGTGTTTCTGGTCTAATGCAACTGGGACCAGTTGGAAGTCTAAGTTTTCCTTGGAGCCAGGGATACGAGATTTTCAGTCGCAGCGTACAGTACCATATTCTGCCGAGGCAGCTCCTGATGTGTCTTTGGATGGAACTCCACAGCAAGAGCAGTTTGAGAATTCGGCTGTACCCTCTGACCAGTATGTTTCTGGACATCCATCTAACAGTCGCACTTATTGCCAATTGACTGATCACATTTCAGTAGCACATTCCCTCTGCATATGTAGTTTATAGTATTGGCATATTGATGTTATATTACATGTTTGTATGGATGCTGCTGCACCTTGATCGTCGTTGCATTGGAAAGGGTTTGTTGTGATTAAAGATGAAAAAATTTTCAGGTAAGTAATTGGATTCATCATAAGGTGGATTCAAATGGCATTGAACTGGTTGTCATGGTGAAAGTTTTCATCGTATACAAGTTATTTTAATAAATCAACTTTGCTGTTTGAATTTTGTTTAAATATGACTTTGTTTAGAAGTGGAAAATGATGCATGAAATGTGAAACTTAATTTAGTACATTTATTTGTGGGTGACACATGTTGGAAAAACTCTGGCCTAAACTTCACTCATAGAGAGGAGATATCTTGGATTTAGATGGAAGATCTGCAATAAGAAATTGTAAAGCAAAGAATAGTGCAAAGAAATTGGTGAGTCTTGTCTAGGAGTGTTGGACCATGGAGGACTAAAAGGGAATGGACAGCAAAATGAGTTTATAAAGTTGACTAGAATAGATGGATTAGGGGGAAAAATTAGCACTGTATATGATGCGAGTGCTAGAAATATATAGTTTTGTCGTGTGCTAAGGTATCCATTGGCATATAAAGATACATGGCCTGCCAGAAGATAAATGGCAAACAGGCTGTTATACTCTAGGAAATCCCTTTTTACTTTGTCTATATTCTGGCCTATATTTGGTCGCTTTTTATTCTAAATAGACATATTTTGGGCACTCAATCAAGAAATTTACTCTCTTGTACAAGTTTAAACATGATATTTTGTGTATGTACTACCCGACTCCAAGAAACCAAACCCTAATTGATGTGCATTAGCCTTACATTGGATTAAACAAGAAGAAAACAAGGACTATAATCTGGCATGAGATTGAGGACGTTTGGAAGAGTGCACATAGAAGATTGAACTCATTCAAATGATATTTTTTAGGTGAGGGTGCTTGAACTACATAGATTTGCAATTTCATCATATGCTGACCCAAGGACTCTCATCCCAATGATGAAGGTGCATCCTGCTGTTTCTGTACCGTTCCACGGAGAGAATGGTGTGCGGGATGGCCTCGAGTATTGTGAACAAGTCATATGTTTTTTTCTTCAGTCTTTTTGCTTTGGCTGTGTTTCAATCCATTATTAATGCAAATTGAGTTCTTGATGGATGCAGCCTTCTATTTTCTGTCCTTATCTTCAGTTCTGTAGCATATCTTCGTTATCAGTAGTTATTGTATATTTTGCATGTATTAGAACTCGAAAGTCATCATTTTTCCAGTAATTCACAGAAAAATTGACCTTTACCTCTTAGCTTAGACTGCTTATGTGTCAAGTCTGCCAAGCAGGCTATGTCAATTGTTGAGATTATCAGTAACTTAGATATTGTTGTTTATTAGTAGGATTTTTCTTTCTTCTTTTTAAAAAAAGAGTTTTCCAGTCATGGGTTGAACTTTTATCTGAACTTGGTCTGAGGCTTACTTGATATCATGATTTCTCCATGTCAGAAGTTTTTTCATATAAGTTCTACTTAAGTTAGCTTCAACATTGAATATGGACGTATTTATTGCTACTGACACTGCTTTTATGATTTGGGTAAATTATATGTTTTTGGGTTACAGAAAAGTACTGAGTGATAGGACTTTGAAGCTGCTTTCTGGATCTTGTTACCTGCCGCACCCAGATAAGGAGGAAACTGGTGGGGAGGATGCTCATTTCATATGTGTTGATGACCAAGCCATTGGTGTGGCTGATGGTGTTGGTGGCTGGGCAGACCTTGGAGTTGATGCAGGACAGTATGCTCGAGATCTTATGTCTAATTCAGTGTCTGCAATTCGAGAAGAGCCAAAGGGGTCCATTGATCCAGCAAGGGTTCTAGAGAAGGCTTATTCCAGCACAAAAGCAAAGGGGTCATCAACAGCATGCATCATTGCTCTGACAGATCAGGTTTTTAGTTTCCTTTTCCCTTTGTTCTCTTTGATAGCACAAGCTATTAAGCACGTGCAAATGCACATGGCTAATACTAAAGATATCAGATACAGGACAAATTTAGACAAAAAAAGAGCATGGATTAGGTGCTAATGTATTCCTTCCTCAAGAAATGTTTTGAGATTTTTTTTTATCTGTTGTATTGTGTTGTTGATCTAGATAAGATTTAGTTTTGTATGACCAATAATTCAATATGAATTTGGACTTTGGAGGATGTGGAACTCTTATTATTCATATTAAATTTTGGAATTTCCAACTTAAGGAGAGTTTCCTCCTTGGACTCCTTATCAGAAACCAGCAAGGTTAGGAATTTTTTTTTTTTTTTTTTTGCAGAAGTTTAGCATGGTTTAAATTCTAAGGGAGAAATTGAATTAGGGTCATCATCGGCATTGAAAACTTGGGAAATATAACTTCTCTTTTATGGTATTATGCTTAGGATTTATTTAGTGGAACTTGTTTTGAATAAATCTTCAATTTCTCCCCACTTCAGAAAAAGCTATTATATTTAGCACTGAATTTATGATACCATCTCTAATCACTTTAAATTGTAGAAGCACTTAGCATTTTTAAGATATCGACCATGCCAGGCTGTCCCCGACATTAAAAATGTCCTGCAGGTTGAGGGGAATGTATGGACAATTTTACTTGTTACTATCGTTCTGTATGACATGTACATTACATTGCACAATGGTACATTATGATTAACAAATAGGCTAATGGTTGTTTGAACCTTTCTTTCGATATTATTATGCATGTTTGGTTTCTTACATAGCATAATATTGTTGTTATTTTTATGTTTAGCATAAATACGTTGCTGCAATATGCACTTTTTTCTCTGATGTTTATTAGTATTGTACATATGAGAGGATTCATTTTGTTCATTATGACCAAGAATCAACTATATTGGTCAAAGAATTTTTTAGCATTTCCCTGTTTATCTTTAATGTATCTGATGACCTGGTCACATATATTGTTTTACTAATGCATGCAATACACCATAGAAATTTCATACTGCCTTTTCTGGTTAACCGTTGTAAATATATTCTCCAAGATGAGTCATCTCATTCATTGTTAGAAAGCATCAGATGCATCTCATATTAAACTTACTTCTTAAAATAGACTGTCTTCATGGTGTGGAGTCCTTCTTTTGAAAACAGTTTTGTTGAAGTTGGGAATTACCCGTAAACAGAGAACTACAAGCTCATTTGGATGGACCACTTGAAGTAGTCAGTCATATTCGAGGAAAAGTGCTGATGTGGCTCTGCATCAGAGCTTCAATTCATAATAATTTTCAGATGTAAAAAAAAATAAAAATTGTGATCCCCCGCCCTCCAGATTTCTTCCATGTATAAGCAATTCCTATAGGGCTATGCTTAGTCTCATGTGGAATATAAGTGTCAAAAAAATTGGAGAGTTGAAGATATCTGATTTTTATCCTTGCAAAAGTTCAAAAGATTATAGCAGCAATGCCTTCTTTTAAACCCCCCAAAATCCTCATCCTTTCTGAACTAGTATTTCGAATCATAGGAACATTACAACAATTTTCCCCAAAATATGGAAGAAATGAAATAAAGTTACTACGATGACTCAACAGGTGTGTGAAGAGTGGGGAGTTTTTGTTGGGTTATTTTGATAATATGGAGGGCTAAGGTTAGAAGTTGAGATGATCTTTATTTTTAAGCTTTTACCTACTTGAAGTGGATGCCATTGTTTGTGTCTGTGATGCCTTTTACAAGTTGATTATATAGCTTCACAATGACCATGCAGGTATAGACCCAAATGTAAATGTCTATGGGCATTTCCATGCTGCATCAGTATTCTCATGTGTTTGACACTAGACAAATGTTGTACAATCTATGGTGGAGAGTGTATCTTAATTATCAAGTTATTGTTATGATTTAATGTTGCTTTCTGCATGCTGAAACATTTCATGTACTCAATAAATATTTCTTGCATTTTATTTGTTTGTCTTTCCATTTGCAGGGCATTCATGCTGTAAACCTAGGGGACAGTGGTTTCATTGTTGTCAGGGATGGCTGTACCATCTTCAGGTCACCTGTACAACAACATGACTTCAATTTCACTTATCAACTTGAGAGCGGCAATGGCAGTGACCTCCCAAGCGCTGCCCAGGTCAGTGAAACCTTATGCATTCTCTTGTTATCAGTTCTTGCTGCATACTTGCATGAACTGAATGGAGGATCAGGTTTTGGGGCTCTTCTCTTCTAATTCATGTGGGCTTTAATTCTAACTAACCCCAGTAATCATGGTAACAAATTCTGCTATCAGATTTAATTTGTCTATGGCACATTTGTAATTTGAAGGTGTTGCTGAGTTAAAAGAATAAAAGATCCATAGTCTTAAAGTAGTGAAATAATGAAGATAAGACAGCAGGCTTTGGTGCAATGGTAAGGTTGCTCTATTGTGACCTAGGTGTCATGGGTTTCCAACACGAAAAAGGCCTCTCCGCATGCAGGGGGTAAGGTTGCATGTGTCCGACCCTATCCAGATACCACAGTGGCGGGAGCCTCGTGCACTGGGACATCCTCCTTTTTTTATCTTAAATAATGAAGACTTAAGGGAGAAATAGTGAAACCAACAGATTCAGAAAGAAATTAGCTTAGTCCATGATTTATTTTCAGAAGCTGAGAATTATTTTAGAACCCATCAATGGTTCCTACAAACCATGTCTTTTTCATTAAGTACAGATAACTTTTTGAGAAACACATGACCGGTTGTTCACAAAATATGTGAGAATTCTTTTAATCATCAAGAGCATTCTGTCACTAGTCTAATTTTTTTACACTCATCTACTTGCAGTGGGTGATTGTGTGGCATGCAAGCCTCCTCTGGTTGCTCTACAAGTTACAGGAGGCTTAAATGTTTTTGAGCACCTTACATTTTGGTGACTAAGCCACATGCTCTCTTGCTAGTCATCCTTGTATCTAGTAAGATAATCTGACACCCAGTTGCATGGCATGAGTGATGATTACAAATTATCAGGGACAACAGAGCTGGATCAAAAAATGCTATATCATTTTATTTTAGTTAATAACTTTGGAAATTTAGGCATGCCTTCCCATTGAGGTTCAAGTGCATCATGCATGAATTGGTATGATGCCATACCTTGGAGTGCAAATTAGATTATCAACCTCACCAAAAGTAAGTTGGCAGTTATTTTGGGTAAAATGACGTATATTGGATATTTCACCTCCCTAAATGATTAGCTACTTTTCAGCTGAGGATTGGACGATCTAAACTGCTCTACTAGAATACTTTAGCAGAAAATTGTAGCTGTATCCCAGGGATATCTTGCTAACAGTCTTCCATCTTGGGATTTTTAGGAGAACTGAACACAAATCAAATGGTGATTTTTGATATCCCAAAATATTGGGATTGCAGGATAGATGCCCTCCATTAATTTCTCTTAATTCTCTTTTCACCTGTTTTCCTCTCTGCAATCATTCTGACCATTTTGAAGATGCCACAGAATATTTATTTGTTTTGAAAGAAAACACACAATGACCCAAAACCACTTCGAGTTTTGGCAGTTTACATTTCCCTCTGAAACTAGCATATATAAGGCTTAAAACCTCTTTTTTAAAATTCTTCAAATCAAGCCTTTAGGAAGTTTGTTCACAAAATTAAACTACTATTTTTTTTAAAAAAAGATTTGAACAAATTATAAATCATGTTGGTGTTCAGTGCAAGAAATCTATGAAAATACCTTTCTTAAGGCATCTTGGTACGTCAATATGTTAATTTTATGTGAACGAAGATCTTGTAAATGTTGTTTTCATCAAGTGTCCACCAAAACCAAAAATACAATTAGAATATATAAATTTGTAAAAGAATAAAACTTTAGTTGTTCTGACCAAATAACATTATGATGTCAAAAGTTTGTCCAACTAATTTTTATTGCTTTTTTTTTTTCTACTTTTAAAGCTTTATTTTTCTTCTTGAGTTTTTTAACAATACTTGGTTTTGGTGGCATTAGTTTTTTAACAATACTTGGTTTTGGTGGCTAAGGCTGTGTTTGGATGTTCAAATGCGTGGTTATCCTTGGGACCAAATTGGGCTAATGATAGAAGAGTTGTAACCTCCAGGTTATAATGGAGCAAACCTACCATTCAACCAAGGCTCATGCTCAGGAAGACTAGGTTATAGATCATCCCTTAAAGCCAGGATATGTAAATCACCTATTCAATGGATTTGAGTATCCATCCATTTTTTGGGATTGTGTTCCTGGGCTGATGCAATTGAGACTTTCTTCTTCCTGTGCAACTACTTCACGGTTATCCCTCTAGAATGGATTTATCCAGTAGATAACTTATCTGGGCATCCTAGCAGCCCCTAGAGCTATATATTATATCCCCAAAGGTTACAGATTGTAGAAAGAAGAATGTATTTTTTTTTCTTTTTTATCTTTTATTTTTTGCCCCTAGAGCTATACGTTGTATCCCCAAAGTTTACAGATTATAGAAAGTAGCATGTAATTTTTTTTTTAAAAAAAATAAATAAATAAACATATTGCAAACAATGTGAAATACTTATCTTAACTGAAGCCAGAACAGTTCATATATCCAAAACCATCAAATAGCAGCTCTTTTGACTTGGCTGCAACAGAAATTAGAACCAACCTATTATACCTCAAGGTAATTTGAGCTGGTCATTCGGACAGGAGCTTAGGGTTCAAGTCTTTAGCTTGGCTAATGGCTTCTCCAACCCTGTACACTATATTGAACCCAGATTTTCTAGGAAGAGAGAACAAGAATCAGTCTGTCGGTGATATAACTGTTTAATTTCTGGTCAGAAGTGAGAAACTTCTGGTCTGATTTGGCTTTGTATTAGGCAGCAAAAAAATAGCTTTAGCTATTTTGTTCTTTTTAGCAATCTCTGTAGCCTTTTAGTGTATGAATGTGGCACATTTGTGTGGATTAATTGTTGCCCTTTTATTCGCATGTGATCAGGTATTTAACTTCCCTGTTGCACCTGGTGATGTCATCATCGCTGGAACAGATGGGCTGTTTGATAATTTATATAGTAATGAAGTTACAGCGGTTGTTGTCCATGCTGTCAGAGCGAGGCTGGGGCCTCAAGTGACAGCTCAGAAGATAGCTGCACTTGCCCGCCAGAGAGCGCAGGATAAGAACCGACAGACACCTTTCTCGGCTGCTGCCCAAGATGCCGGGTATCGGTACTATGGAGGCAAACTTGATGACATTACAGTTGTGGTATCCTACATCAGTGCTTCCAGTTCTTGATGCAAATCCCTTCTTGTTGTACAGTTTTGGAGTTGAAAACCAATATAAATGTATTGCATAGATTCATCTACTGCTGTCCTTTGAAGCTTCTATTTCAAAAGAAATGAGCTCGTTGTTATCTATCACAACAACCGGTTCAATCACCCTTTGTTTTTGAGATTTCACACTACTTTGTCACAACCTTAATGTTAGAACCTGTGTACGTGCTGGCTTACTTTTTCACACACATTTTGGATCAATTCATAAGGATGGATAGAGAACTTACGTCTTCCTCCTTCATTATGCTTTTTACCAGTAGTATTCATTAAGAAATTATATATATGTATTTGTGCGGATGTGTGTATATATGTATATATGTATGTTTATAATGTTAAGGTGCCAGGTTAAAACCTTGTTTCTGCTGATTGTTCAATAATGAGCCAGATTTTGACTAGGCGTACATGTTGGCATGAAGGTTTAACTTGTTATGGTACAACTATTTCATATTCATATACATATCATGGACCGGGATATCATCAGGAAATTCCAATGCTTCCCCTGGAGGGTTAGTCCTGACCCTGCCATCAATTGAACTATTCCACACAAGGATGTGTATATGACTATGAACTATTCCACACAAGGATTTGAATTTCCTGATACGTATATGACTATATCATATGCATGATACATTTATAGTCAACATCTTGGACCACATCCATGATGTGTATGTAACCATGAACTATTTCAAATCAGGGTGGGTATTTGCTGATGATATTTTAGTCCTGACCATGAATATTTTTGCTTTTTCTGGGGTGGCAAACTTCCACGAAGATCTATAAATTTGGCATGGTAATCCCTCAGTGTTTAAGAACTAGTGGGATGAAGGAATTGCAACAGCAATAATGATGATAGATCCAAAACAATCTCAAAAGCACACACCAGATATGGTCAAAATCTCGGACTGAATCCACATGATATGTATATGACTATGAACTATTTCACGCAAGGAATGGAATATCCTGATACGTGTATATCATATACATGATATGTATATTGTCCAATCCGGGACTGAATCCATGATATGTATATGACTGTGAACTATTTCGGACGAGGATTGGAATTTCTTGGTCCTGACCCTGAATATTTTTGCTTCTTCTGGGGTTGCAGACTCCTACAAAGATCTATATATTTGGCACAGTAATCCTTCCATGTTTAAGAACTTGTAGGATGAGGGAGTTAATGATACTAGATCCAGAACCATCCCAAAAGGATACACAAAAATTTTTCCCCCCTTTTCAATACTCGCTCCTATAAAGCAGATAAAAAGAATATTATTAAAGGGAAAAAACCACATCGACAATGGTCATCATGCTATATGATATGAAGGTAATGCCTATGTGCACTGCATTAAGAATAGTGATCCTGCCACTGATGATACTTCCCTTTCTATCAACGGAAGCCACTCTCCTTTGGGGAGATATCAATCACTGATAGGCAGACCATGGCAGACAAAGGGAAAGGTCTCAAGCATGTAGTTTAATAACCTAGCCAAGTAAGCTGCTTCATCTCTCTCAAGTTAAGATCAAATGATGGGACTCTCTTGCTCAGATTTATCTGAAGACCTGAACCCTTCTCAAATATTAACAGCAGTGCTTAATGGCAATGATGTTTGAAAGGTCCAGAGCACGAGAGAGAATACAGGGGTCTTCGAGAGCATCGAGGCTGCCAATATAAACAGACAGCGGGGAAAGAGGGTCTCCTTAGCGAACCCTGCGATGGCATGGGAACCATTTACCTGGGTGACATTAACTAAGATGCCAGTGAAAGAGAAAAGGAGATTTGAAATCTAGCTGAGCCAAATAGGTGGAAAACCTCCAGCTCCAAACATGCTTCTGAGAAAAGACCAGTCTAGATGGTTGAAGGCTTGTCCAAAATCAAGTCTACAAAGACTCTTTGACTTGGATTGGAGACAGTGATGGAATGATAGGCAAACACAAGCTGACCCAGTAATGAAGAAAAACTAATAACTGTAACAAAAGCTCATAAAGAATGGGTAGCTCTAAATAGAGCTAGACTAACCAAAATAAACCCGTTCGGTCCCTGCATGTTCAAACACTGAGCATCATGTATGTTGAGGCAGCACAATTATGGATAAACCTGCAGAGGATAAGAATACTAGGATTGGAGCACAAGAATCTGTACATTATCTGTGTTTGATTTTTGCAATCTTATTACAGTGTAATCAGAGCAAAAAAAAAAAAAGCGCAGTCTTTCAATGTTGAATTTAGCAAGAATATCCTACAGTGGTAATCATTAGCTCAGAGGTCCTCAATCTCATATGACAAACCCAACTAATGTACATGATGCAACTGTCTGATCGTTTCTGTAGGAATGGAACCGCTGCTGCTTATAACTGCAGATGAAGTCCTCACGTCAGCACCAGCTCTTTTGCACTAGCCATCCTAGCATTGTCACGGTCACGCTTAAATATGATGTAAAGTGGGCTATAAAACAAACAACATAAGCCAAAAGGAATGACTGTCATTGTTAGTAGTCCCCTAGAGAGTGCATATGCCCCTTGAGCAGATCCATTTGCTAAACTCAGAGACTTCGAATCATAACCATAAATCTTCTCGGTAAGATATCCGACAGCAGGTGCTGCGAATGAAGAGAATGAACCTTCAAATGCACGATCGAAGGCATATATCATGGTGCGATGCTTCAAAGGGACAACCTCAGCAAACATTGGGTTATTAGCACAGGTAGCACACCAGCTGATGGTGAGACCCATGAGGAACAAGGCGACGGCAAAGGCATTCCAACTGTTTACAGACTGAGGGATGACTGTGAGCACAATCCATGAGAAGGGAATGCCCATGAAGGCACTGAACTGAGCACACATGACACGGCCTGTCTCTGGGTAGAACTTTGATACCCGGTCTGCTATTAATCCACCAGTGAGGGATCCCATAGCACATCCGAGGGCAAAAAAACTGTTCAAGGCAGCTGAGCTATTATGGTCAAAGCCTGAAAGAAAAAATAAAATTGTATGCCTTTAAAAAAAACACAGATGCCAAAACTATTTCCAATTGCATTAAAAATCTGTCTCTGGAAATCTAAATGTTCGATGTAATGTTTTTTAAGGATTTTGCTTATCAGTTCGAATGTTCAAGATTGTGGATCTGTTCATACCCATCAGTTCAAACCACATTGTGAAGAAAACCATGGATGTCCATGGCAGTGAACCGACAATGCCCTGCAACACAATGATCTGAAATGTTTGCACTTTCATTACTGATATCATTGCTAACCAGGAATCACCCCAGATAGATGGTGGAGGTACACTAACTTTACCGACCAGAGAGCTCCTGAAACAACCAGGAAACACCACAGTTACATATTAATCGAACATCAAATAGTTTTGGCATTGTATGCAAAAGATTAGAGTGTATAGCTTAGTTCAAATCACTTTGTCATTACTGCGATCATTTAAATCTTTGATATCCTGAAGTGGAGAAATGTTACGTTCAGGAAATGCATCTCTATGAAATGAATATACGGCATCCCCCATCTCTCTCTCTCTCTCGCACGCACACACACAAACGAACACACTCACTCACACACACACACACTCACACACATGCACATGCACATGTTCAGGCACAGCACGGAATGCGCGCGCACACACAGGATTACCAGCAAGGCATTGTAAATAACTTAAGAAAAGAATCAAAAGATTAACCAGATATAATAGTTTTCAATGTATTATCAACTATACAATCCCTTGATGCAGGCCTATTTTCCTGAACATGACAAGCACATCAATAACCACCATAGTTGGGACCAAAAAAAACAGGAATATTTAGAATATTAATGTCAGATTATGAAGCACAATAAGTTTCTTCACCAGCCATGTCCACTTGAGCATCGGGTGTTCAAAACATATAGGTTTATCTGAAAAATCAATATTTTATGACTTTTAGTTTTCTTTATATGGTAAATGATCCCAAATGAATAGGAGTGGAAACTATAACTGTAAACAACTTTTACTCGTTGTGGGAATATATCCAGCAAGAAACCTGGCCTGCTTTACTGTCACAGCCAAGAAAACTGTCACAACTGGAAGAGAAAAGGATATAAGTAATTTTGAGAAAAGAATGTGACGGAATTGAAACAACAATAGGCAAAGACGGGTCTTCAAGCCAATATAGTCCAAATCAGGTCCAGTCAGGTTGATTACAGTACAAAGTCAAGTTTATGCTCATTTGACCAAGAAAGGCAATGAAAAAAGGAGGTGGAAAAACTTGAATGAGGAAGGTGAAGGATTAGAATTACATAAACAGAACAAGTTCCAATTTTGAAGGTGGCCAAACGAGAGATAAACCTCAAAGTCTACCCCTTTTGTGGGGGTGGTGCGGGCCGTGCGGCCACAGGAAGGGGGACTTGAGACTATATACCAAATTGAGTCCAAAGACAATGCCAACAGCCCTGGAGAACTTCCATCAGTAAGCATTTATTCATGAATCAGGATATCTGATTCCAACTATATGACCTTTCAACCCAAAAGCTGGGTTGTCAAGATATTGTGCCAAGTGCCAACATCACTTTCTTAAAGTTCTCAATGCACCAACATCAACATGATCACACTAAATACTTTGTGTCTAAAGCTGCCCATTTAAGTTGTGTATAACACCATGTCTAAGAAAAAATGACCTGAAACAACAAATTCAACAGCAACCACATACTAGAAGGATTGTTGACAACAGTGTTTACCAAGATATTCAAACTTGCCAAAATCAAATTACTTTTCTTAAGGAAAGAAGTTTATGAATTGTAGGCATAACCATCTCTCCTATTAGTCAAGAAATTTACTTACATGGGATCTGGATCATTCCCGAGGCCAATCTGAATTATTTAATAAAGCTCCATCCAATCATAAACAATTGTTTAATTTTTCTGCATAAATATTTAATGTTACTTCTTCCTAAGTATATAACTGAGTTTAGCTACTACACATCTGTCTACATTTCCATCAGTTCAAGGAGTTTTTAGCATTTTAGGAATTTATTTTGTCTTTTAGAATGGAACCACCCAAGATGCATTACAGATTGTCTTCAAAAAGTAGGTTGTTGTTTACATGAACAACACAATCCAAAAGGATAAGAATGACAATGCATTTGAGTAAATGAGATTCAAGAAACCCGAGATCAGATAGCTACCTTTCAGAGTCCTCATCAGCTCCATGAGCGATCAGAGTGGTTCTTCTAGGGTCAATAACAAACATGTAAACAAGAAAGCCAATCAGCAAACTCAATGATGCCATCATGACAAAGGCACAACGCCATCCTGGCAATCCCCAAAATTCTTGCCCAGCCATGACTGTTGCCAAAACACCACCTCCTATGCCCCTATAGAACCAACAAGGCTCAATAATCCAAATCCAGTACCACGCAGACCATCCATATAACTATCAGCAATGAAAGATTGCAGTGCCGGGATCACTATAGCCAGCCCAAAACCATTCACTGCTCTCCAGATTGCAACCTGCCCAAAATGCTGACTAGCACCAACTGCAGCTGTTGATAAGGCCCAGAAAACAGTGCCCATTGCAAGAACTGCAGGACGGTCATAGTATAGTGCTAGTACACCTGCCAATGGAGATGATAATGCCTGCACAAAGTTTCGTATGAATGTAAGGTATCCAAGATCAGTAGGTCCAGCATTGAAGGCCTCGCTGACTTCTTTGTAAACAGCTGGAAGGAGATTCTCATCAGCACGCTCCATTATAGAGGCCATATTGATGAGAATAAGAGATACAGAGAACCCAAATATCTTCCTTGCTCTGTCAGATGAGAACAAGTATGGCATCAAAAAGGAGCTTACAAGTAAAGAATTAATAAGAACTCTCTTGTTCTATATTCTACATTCATCTTCTGACATGCAGATAAGAAGATAACAAGATGCAATTAAGAATAAAACGCAAAAAATGATGGCACATATAGCTGGATGAAAACCAGAGATATCCTTTTTATAACTGACATTCACAAATCAGATTCCCTTGCCAAGTGCATCCCAGACTATATACGGCAATAACAGATTATTGCTTATTTCAGTAAACATTACTGGTGTTTTTTATTTTTTTGAAAATGCAACCTAAAGGTTTCAAAAAGAATTCTAGTTATTGATTTCAGTAAATATATAACTGTACCACAAGAAATGGTAACATTGGAAGTGAGTCAATCACCCAGAGATGGAAGTGTATAATCACGAATCATAATCATGATTTGTCCAAACAGGCTTTTCTGAAGCTTGCCTTGCTTTGTGCCTTGGGACAATGCCCTCCAAGATACCTTAAGGCTCACAGGAGAGGGGTGGTTTGACCAACCAAAGGATATGCTTTACAAAGATAGGCTCACAAAGGGCATATAAACAAACTACTACTTTATGTATAGAACTATATGGAATGCAGCCAAAAATAAAACAACTTCATGAAGATGCTGTATGTGGACCCACAAAACAAAACTACATACCGTAACATATATTAATAGACATCACCCATCATATATACAGTTGGCATTGCAATAAGTGATTGTTACCAATCTCCTAAGTCCTAACCATGTATAAGCATGTCACTCAAGTCCTTTACCTTGATTTTTGAATGAAATGGAGAGGGGCTGACTCCTCACCAGCTTTACCTTGTTTTCATCACATTATATTCTCAGGTCTAGATCTTTTAAAAGTATTCATGAGGCATATGCCTTGTTCTGATGGCTTGCCTCATTAAGAAATTTGACCACGTTGCCTCTTCCACCTCTCTGGATGGTGGTAATTATCTCCTCAATTGATGCAGCAATAGATGATATCAAGATAAATGAAAAATTTTTAGGATCATTTTTTTTTATCCCTTCAATGCAAAAAAAAAAAAAAAAAAAACTAGTTTTAGAAACAAAGGATGGGAATTCCCTCATGCCCGCACCTCTTCAACATAATGTAATCAACAGATAGACACCTCATAGAAGCCTCCTTCAAATATGTCAACAGGCAAGCATGCATTCCCCCCCAGCAAGCCAGGTGCAGGCATAACAACCACATGCTGCAAGTCGCATGGCATGGCCAAAGAGTACACGCATATGTTACCAGAGACATCCCTCCACTGGGCCAAAAGATGCCACCAAAAGAAGCTCATTTCATGAAAGCCACCACACCAAGCCTATCTGTTTTTAGTTCTCATGAATGTTTTCACTTTTTTTTGTTTAATGGACTAGTTCTCATGCATGTTGCAGCTGATATTATGATAAATAGTTGCATCTATTTTCGTGAATTTTGGTCGCATTCTTTTTGGCTAAGTTTTGCATTATGACCCATTTGGAGAAGTGAGAGGATTGTTTGAAATATGTTTTATGGTTAACATCACAAGTATAGAGTTTTCATGAGCAAAAAAACCATTGAAAAGTTGCTAATTTGAATAAAATTTCAGTCCCTGGCCTCCTTTTTTTTTTTTTTTTTTTGAGAAATTCTCCATGTCTCTTCTTTCTCTTATCCCCTGGGTGAAGGAATTTCCCTCATCTCTAATCCATCTTCCATCATGAGATATTTTCAGCTCAAACCCAAACCCCATGCTCCGTGAGAAAGAAGGTCCGGACAAATCATAGACGCACGTGGAAGATTTATCTCCTCCCCATCGTCGGCTTAAAAACTTAAGCATGCTCAGGGTTTCCAAAGTCAAAGCTTTCAACTCAGAGTAGAAAACATAAAAATCAAAAATTCATCATACAATTAATTCCCCCCCCAAAAACCAAAAAAATCACAAAAAAAAAAAGAGAGAGAAAATCCTTGACATAGTTGGCAAATCCAGTGACACAATCAAAACGAATCCAACAACATATGAATCCCTTCTGTTTCACTCAAAGTATATTCTGAAAAACAATGTCCAACCGAAGGGGGAGATCCTACAAAAAGATAGAAAAATAGCCCATATTTGTTCCATTATCATTCCAGCACCAACCAAAACTCCTAAATTTATTAAGATTCAACAAGTAACCTTCCAAATTACGAGAGGACAACAATTTGGCAATAAAGGAACAGAACTTTAGAACAACTTACCTCATTTTTCCGTGAGAAGGCGAAGTGCACGCACTAGAAGAACGGGCCCTGCTTCCCATGAGAAAAAAACCGGATAAAAAAACCACCGGTGCCTTTTAACGGCTTCTCTCCTCTTCTTCTTCTCTACATCTGTGAGACGACCGAGCATTGGGAATGAGATGTGGGGGTAGACTTTTCTAGGCCATGACGGCAGATTTCGTAAGGGAAGAGCTCGATGGAGAGAGGCCGGGAAGAAGAGGCGCGGCGTCCTCAGTTTATTAATTAATTATTTTATTATTATTTCTGGATAGGTCAAGTTGTTCTTTGATTACAGTGTTGGAGGTCGTGTCCACGTGGGGGCCACTTGGAGGACCTGGACGGAGAAGTCCACCGCTCCACGCTCGGCACCTGGAGTCTATTCGGACGGTCAAAGTCAACAAACTGATCCGGTCCAAATCTAGATCTGGGGATTTTGTTTTGCACAGCCTCAGATTCTGCTACAAAGGTTAATTTATCGCGGATTGTGAGGTCCCCATGATATCACCCAAGACAAGTGTCCATGCATTATAATCGTCAAATGGTGGAATAATGGGTGATATTTAGCCTTCTTAATATTAATTCAATGAGAATTATATCTTTCACAAATATTCCAAATATGATATTATGACCAAAATAAGGCTGTTCTTTAATTACACCTCTACATTATTTCAAAAAATTTGGTGGAACGTTTGATAGAGTGAATAGCAATCACTATTGCGGCTGTCATTTTTGTTAACCACTTCCCTTTATATTTTATTCATCACGCCCGTTATAATGACCATTGTTCCGTCCGAGCATGATCCAAATTAAGATTATACTGGATGAATAATGGTTTAGAGAGTGGTCGTTACGATTGTATAGTGCCGGGATCTCAAGTTTAAGCATGCTTGCAATAAAAAGAGCAAAAGCTTTTGGGATGCATATAAAAATTCTTATATGTATAGTGTTGACTTGGCTACTTGGCATTTAATTACCTTCCCAGTTTATCGCAGCAATTCATGTTAGCTCTACTAAAACCCTTGTGCCACATGGGAAAGATAACTTTGTGTGCAAGAAAACGAGCACTCCATGCCATTATTGATAAAAATAATTTGAAGAGAAACTCAACGGCCAACGCCATCATATTAAATTGGTGCACGCCAAAGGAAAATTCTGTTATTTAACTCGGGTATTAAATACACAGGCAAATGACAACAACCGCATCGGCTAATGACGACGTATTTAACACCTAATGAAAGCATAGATATACCTGTTTTGAAAGTGCTGGTACTTGCACTTCTTGCATCGTGTGCAAATTACCAAATAATTAATTTTGAAGGAAAGAGCTTTCTACACAATCCAAGTTACCTACACATTCTACATAAATTTCCATACGCTTGAAATGAATAAGATTTTTTCCTTGAAGTGCATAGGAATTAACGGAGGCATTTAGGAAACTCAATTTGTAGCATTTGCAATTCTTCTATTATGGGCAAATCCAAGGGCAAATTAGGTGAACGAACAAGCTTTGAACACCATCTAAATTATCTAAATATTCCACATATATATCCATGCACACAAAATGAATAATATTTTTTTAACCTGGTATTATTAGGTAATTAATAGCCTGCATTTTTGCATATCTTGGCACAATCACTTCCCTGATTAAACCACAAGAATAAAACTATCCATTGTGATAGAAAAATATAGGAAGTAAATTTAGGTAATTAGCTCGCACGTATAAACCTCTAAGGATGACAAAATTGATCCGACCTGATGGATATATACCAGATCGGATATGTACCCTATCTAAAACCGATCAAATTTAAAAAATAGAATTTGACCGAATTTGAGTTCGAATTTGAATAAAATTCAAAAACTATAGCACGATATGAGTAAAGTATGGATAGTACTGTTTTCTATCCGAATTCGAATCCGATCCAAACTTACGAATATGGATAATATCCAAATCCATATCCGAATATATATATTTATAATTCTATTTTGATAATTCTATTTTGATTGATAATATGCATAAAATTATTTTGATTATTTATATATTCTACGTTGAATTGTAATTCTATTTTTATATTTAATTTTTATAAATCTAGATTTATAAATTATATTTTATATTACATTGATAATTTTATATTGATTAATAATATACATAAAATTATTTTGATTGTTTATTTTTTTTTGAATATAAGATAGACATAATATGAATATAATTGAATATAAAAAAATAGATTATCTATGAATATCTCCGAACCCATTAGACATAGAGATGGGAGATGAATGTCTTTTCTTATCTGATCGAATATCGAATAGAATTTAAATATAAGATATTAAGTTCGAGTTTGAAGATGGATAGTACGATATCCAATCTAAATCTTATCCATTGCCATCCCTGTAGACCTCTCATCTCAGAGTATATGCTGCAACTCAACCTTTCCTCCCATGCTACAAGTTAGGAACACCATCGGACTAGATATTTGTTCCTTGAAATGGCTTCTGATGAGACAAAAACAGGCCTACAGTACAAGATCTCATTGCTCTGCATGCTGGTTTGCCGCTTGCCGCAGGACGATGAAAGGCCAGTCATCATCACCAAGAATCCTAGCCACATTCTTTAGCAGTTAGAAAAAGAGAGACCATCAGCTGACAACCAAGTTAAACCATTCTAGCCCTACTAGAAATGTAACCAGTTCTGAACTGCAAGAAAGCTAAACAATTAGCACAGGCAGATCTCTTCCGCTAAAAGGCATAGTTTCCCCAACAAACTCCAACACAAATTATTGCAGTACCTCAAAAAAACTACGAAAGAGTTTTTTTTTTTTTTTTCCCCTGCAGAAAAGCCTACTTATCTGATAATAGATAGAACAATCAAAGCTCCCTGCCGTATTCATTATTCTTCCTGACATGCAGCCAAAAATCTACCATTTGCCGTAAAAAATACTGCTACTCTCTGATAGGGAGAAAGAAAAAAAAGAAAGGAACCAAAGAGATACAAAATAGAAAAACAGCAGAGAGCATGAACAAACTTCTGGCACCAGCAGCATACGATAAAGCTAGCCAAGCTTTAGCATCTTGCAGAACAGGAATAACAGATTGCACATATCTGAGGTCCCTGCTGTGATAACAAAAAGCACCTTACAAGTCTACACATAAACAGAACAAATAACTTGAGATATAGACCAACCTGAACAGAGAAAACTATACAACATTTGCTGCTTCCTTCAGCATTCTGAATGCTGAATAAATTTTCTCCCGGACAACATGAAAGTCATAGACTGCTTAGATTGCCACAAAGCAAATAAGCCTGAATCCTATAATAGTTTGAAACCAGTTTGCTGACCAACAGACAAAACATTCTCACCTCTCCTTCAATAGAGAGAACCAGATCTGCGAAACTCCCATGGTTGAAGGCAACCTTTCAAGGGGGAACTCAAGAAGACAGATGAGGCAGACAACTGCCTCTGACGCATCGAGACTGAAGTTAGATAGCTAAAAGTGCTTCTCAACTTCATCCTCTCGCCATCTTCTGCTCGAAAATCAGGCTTGTGACGAACAGCAGAAATCTGTAATGCCTCAGGCAGGATGCAGCTGCATAGGGAGCCTGAAAACAATCCAAACAAATTATCATGGTATAGTTTTAGGCTGAAAAAGCTAATTATAAAAGAGCTTACGCAGCAAACAAGTATAATTATGGACATGATGTGGATATTGCGATGTCACAAACTGGGGAAACTGCAGTACTTAGACCTGCAGAATGATGAGATAATAACAGAACCATAAATTGGCAAGTAAAGCATGATCTGGTACTTGCAGGTTAATGGGGTTACTCGGCGACCCCATGGTGCCGTCTGAAAACTGTCGGATGAAAATATTGCTAAATAGCTGCCTTTGTGTGCAGTCCACTCAAGCACTGCATTCTAACTTCATTAGTCAATCTCAGTGTTCTTTACTTACTACAGAACAAGATAGAGATATCAACATTGCTATATTTAAGAATCCAAGATTTGAACATGCTGTATAAGTTGGTAGTAATCATTATATAATACCTCTTGATAGCACAAAATCTTTAAAAAAAAAAATGTGTGTGCTGATTTTCTTGTTCTAACTTCATTAGCCAGTCCCAGTGTTCCCAGTTGGCTAACCAAAGAACAAGATAGATATATCGAGGTTGTTATGTTTAGGAATCTAAGATTCAGATATACCATATAAACCGGTACTAATCATTATATAATACTTCTTGATAAAACAAAATCTAAAAGGAATGCATGTGCTCATTTTTGCATGTTTTTGATCTTGTAAACAAGTAGGCATGGATGTGTCATGTCAATTGATGGGTAACTGGAACCGTTGAAGTTAAAAATCAGCACAAATATTTAGGACCGTTTATAATGCTAGACCTCTATGACTTAGTTAAAAGCATAAATTTGTTCAAAACAGGCCTGTAACAAAATAAATCTAAGTAACAAATGTTGGGTTCATTTTGGGGTTAAAGGAAAGTTCAATGGCACAAAAGCCCCTTTAACCTATTTTTTCCACTTTAACCTACCAAATGTTTAAAATAATAATAATAATAATAATAATAATAATAATAATAATAATAATAATAATAATAATAATAATCCAATGGCAAAGTGGACACTTTTTAGAGTTGGTAAAGCTCCTCTTTCCGCATAACCTGGAGTAAACTATTCCACACCACAGGCCGGAGTAGCTTATTCCAGAGTAAAGTGGGTGAGGAGAAAGGTAACCTATTTATTTAACAGGACAGTCGCAAAACTTCTAATAAACACTTGCAGTTTTCCCTGCTGGTGCACAACAAGTGTTAGCAATGACACCACACATATCATGTGCCCTAGCTGGAATGAGAATTACACACAGTAAGGTGCTGCGACCAGCACACACACAGTAACATGCTGAAACCAACACAATGCATCTTACTTTCTAGTCAAGAATCATGCAAGCCATGCCTATCAAACTCATAAAATTACTTAAAGAAAGGAATGCAGAGTCCATAGAACACCATTCAAAAATTGTACTATTAAAGGGAAGATGAAAGCACTGATCTATTTTCCCATTTAGTTTGATCACAGATTGCCACGAAGGAATATTTGAGTTACAACTTCAATCTTGTTTTGGGACTTCTAACACAGGTGCTTAAACAATCAGTTATTTTTTTAATCATCAAGGCACAAGATGGCCTTTTAAATATGACCTTTGAGACATGGCAGTTGAAAAAGCTTGGCAAATGTACTTATGAGTCTGCATGCTAGTCATGGAAACCAGTAACAAGCCTATGCTGAGTAGTGCAAGTGGTGGCTATCAAATCATTGGCAAATTTTAAATGTCAACCCACACATCAAATTGTTCGGCATAATGCTTTGTTATTTTTTTTCCAGTGTAAAACTAAGGTTGTATGTTTTACTAGTAAGGACTTGTTTGGTTTCCGAGAAGGACTTTTCTTCCTGGGAATATGATGCGTAGAAATATAGTTTTAATATATTTGGTTGAGCATCCACTTTCCTAAAAAAACTATGTGAAATACCTATTATATCCTTAATAGATATAAGACCATACATTTTTGCTCCCAAACTCTATATAAATATTATTTATATTAATATAAATATAATATTAATATAATATAATATAACATTAGATCATAATAATTTACTATACTAATACAATATTAATATATATGTATTGATATAATATTAATATTTTACTATAACAAATTTATTAATATAAGATAAATATAAATATTATATTATATTAATATTAGTATAATATTAATATCATATTATATTAATACTTATAAGGACAGCATTAAAAGGTATCTTCGGAAAGTAAAAAAGATTACCAATTTCATCCTATGGAAAATCCCAAAACCCACCTCCTCCATGGGTTTATACTTCCCATGAAACGTGGGAAATGTCTTCCTATAGGAAGACATTTTTCCATCCTCTTTGCTCTTAAAACTCCAACCAGACAAATGGACTTCCCTCCACTTCCCAAGAATTGTCTTCCCCCCTCCACTTCCCGCAAACCAATCGAGTCCTAAAGGTGCTTCACTGGATCTGTGCACATCAAGAAACTATTTGCCTGATGGCACCCTAAAGGCAAATTGGCCATATACCGTGGATCATTTAGCAGAACTTTAAGCATACAAACAATGCTCGTACTGTGTGTGCCAGGCCTACGTTCTAAAGAAGATCAGTGAGGAAAAAGGTTCATGAAATCCCAGACCTGATTCTTCATATGGCTAAATAGCCGAAGATGAACCAGCAGACTAGCCATCAGAAAGAAACTATAGTAATATAGGCAATGTTACATCATTCAACACGAAGTCTAGAAATTATTATTGATTCTTTATTGGCCAAGATTCAGTGAGCATTCATTCTTAAACAGTAGTTATCAAAAGAAAAGAACCATCCCCAATTATTTAAGAACTCCTAAAATATCTGCTTTCATGAACTCTGAAAGATAATAATTTTAATGAATTTTAATCTGTTACTCATTTTATTGATTTTATTATTGCTTGTATCATGCTCTCAATTGTAGCAAGTGTGCGTGTGTGTGTGTATGTGCATGTATATATTTTAATAAATTTTAATCTGATATTCATTTTATTGATTTATAATTTCCAGCATCATGTCTTGTATTGTAGCATCCATATGGTGGCATGCAAGCCTGTAGGGGATGTATATAAGAAATTTAATAAGTTGCTCATTTTGTTAATTTTATTATTGACAGTACCATGCTTTCTATTGTAGAATGCATATATTTATGTGCATATCTATGCACAATTATTTTACACATCTTTGCAATTTTTTTCATTTAATATAATATCTGTGATTTCCCAACTTATTTTTCCTTGACTTGCCAAATATTTTGCAACTTGCCAAATTTTCAAGTTTTATATTTGCCATATTATCCCTAACGATCACAAAATTGTGCTTGCAGTATAAGGCACTAGAATGAGGTGAAGCAGACAATCCATGGTAGCATCAGTAGCATATGATGTATCCCCTAACCACAGCAAAACACACCCATAAAGAATGAAATTACCTATATCAGCAAGTCGATTGACCCATTTTGGAATTGAGTTGCCTGTCAACTTATAACAGATATCCTTGCAGAAATGGTTGCAGTTCTTAGCAATCAAGTGGTAGGTATCTCCATTATAGTTTACAGAATTAAGTTCCATAAACTCTCTGATCTGGATAGGGTCTAAACATGTTGTGCCCATGAATATTGACTTCCGAAATCTAAAGCCGGGACATTGACGAGGATCGACTTCAAAGACACCACTAGTTGGGTAGTCATGTGCACCAAATGCATACTCCACACCATGAACTGTACATACGCAAAGCATTAGTACATTCTAGAATACTTATCTACACTATGTATAAACAAACAGTTTTGAATTTGAGGAATATTCCATTCCAACTCCATCTACCATTTTTTCCTAATAAGAGTACCTTTCCACATCTCTTAGACTCTTACAATACATAACTAACTCCAATTTAAATAATCCAACTGTTAAAATAAAAAACAAAATTCAAGATTTTAAAAAAGGAAAGAAAAATAATTAGGTTTTAATTACTCAATGTGTAAATCTACATTTCCTTGAGAACATGGAGAAAAGATTATTCAACAAGTCTTCAAGGTTTTGGAGTGGCAACTTGGGTTGATATTCTTCACCCATGGCCAGATTGGCCATAAATTGATTTGCAAAACATCACTTGCAAGGTGAATGAAAATTATCATGCATCCCATCACCTCACTCCCCTCAAGCCCTGACACCAGCCTTTTTAAATCCTGATGTGAACTCATCAGCCCCCAAGCCCTAGGCCCTCAACTGAAACTGCAGGCAAACCAAACAAATTAGTTGCAACTTCAGTTGCTGAATTTCTTGTTTGCCCTGCAACTTTAATTGCAGAGAACAATAATCACAAGCACCTGAAAGCCCCCTTAAGATTAAGGAAATACTTAGATATTTTTTGCAGTTTGTCCTGCATTTTACATATTCACAAACAAAATTTAAAATAACAAAGACTAGTCTTATGCTTCATTAATGCTTGCATGCTGAAAAGAATACAAGGAAACAACAAAATCAAAATCCTTAATGAAACTACTTTGGAGAAAATACTTACCAAAGTTGTTTCAACGCTAGGAAAGTTTACAATGACCAACAGCCACATCGATTCCTGAAACAATTTTTCCCTATGCGCTAAGCAATTCAAAGCTACTTACACCATCAAGACATTATGCTTTGCACCAACTCATGATTAGATCTTCATTGAGTTGATGATCTAAAATACTAATGCTAGTACTAATACTAATAATAATGATAATAACAGTGGAATTTCTCCCACTCCAGGATTGTGCTTCTTGTTGTTTCCCTTTCCATCTAAAACACAAGCTTCGCTTCATTTGATCACATGGATGCATTCATTGTAAATGCCAAAACCACCTCAATGGTGGTGATCACAATTCAACAGTCAAGACCAAGCCTATCAGAAGAACATAATCAAATGTGCCCTTAGGTATCTGTGCTGTTGGGACACTGACTTTGATGTTGTGAATGCCAGAAACTTGAGCACAAGAAGTTCTGATGCCATTGTTGCTCATTAATAAGTTCTCTAATGATTCATCAAAAGATGATGCTCTGTTTATTAACCTCTTCACCACCATCATATACTCATCCTCATAAACATTGGAGTCTAGAGCAATTCAAAACGTAATGCCACATTTCTAGTTTACTAAGATTTTCTCATGGCTTCAAGTTTCCAGATCCATACCAATCAGAAGTATCCCTATTCCTTTACCAATCTTGCAGCAAGGTCAGTTTCTCCTTTAGATCTCAATGGATACCTCTGTCAGATATTTTCCAAGTTCCTTTTTTCTTTTGCATTTTCTTCATCAGTTATTCAAGTTTCACTTCTATTTCTGATTTCATCAGTTCATGCTTTCTCATGATCTACATACATCTAGCATGGTATCTTTCAGAAGGATAATATTTTTCTAACCTGATTCAAAATTAATGCAGTTGATCAAACCATTCTCATAACCAAAAATAAAATTTCTCAAACAATTTGTTGCTCCAGCTAAGAGGATCATTTGTTTTTTGCTTTGTTTATATGGCATTCTATCATCGCACTGGTATCCTCCATCCACTAAAATCATCTTCATTGTCCGAATCAAAGATGGTGAAATTGATTTGCAGCTTTATCGAAGAAATTTGTTATGGGTATTGATCCGATCGGGGAGAAGAAAAACTTTCCTCAACCCGCTCAACTTGAATCACTTCAAAGAAAATTAGAAAAAGGTGGAAAAATTATGAAACTAGGGTTACGTCCCTTTTTCTTTCATTGATGATGATAGAACCAAGGTATATAACGTCTATTTATAATAGTGGCATCCGCCCTTGTACAATTCAAGTCGGATTCCTCTCATAGTTCTAACATGACTCATTTTCCTAAAATAGATATAACTAGTAGAAATAAATTCCAAAAAGCTAAAATCCTACAAGAGATAGATTTGACTTTTACATCAACTTTGCTTCTATCGCTCTGCTTGATTCTTCTCAGATTGGGAGATACACTTGAGCAAAATCTTTCCTGAAAAGAAAACTTTTGGTTTGGCCAACCCATCAGGATCAAACAATGAATTTCGGCCTGATCACTAAGTGTGTTGCACCCTTTAAGGGGTAGATCTTGAAAATTGCCCATTTTTGAAAAAGAAGAAGAAGAAGAAGAAGATCATCTCAATCGAAGTTATGTGATCAAGCTATGCCTTTGAAAGTTGGGCTCACGACTCAACTTCCTAATGTGGCAGATCTCGCCTATGGACCCTGTCAACCTTCCTGTAGTGGCTAAAGTGGTCCACATTAAATCTAGTGATCCTCCTACATCAACTATAATACTTATGATGCACATTCTCTCTATTCAATGGTTGCTAAATTGTGCGAAGATCAAATGTGCTGGTTTTGTGTAACAAATGCAGTTGTAAAAAGCTTCAGGAGAAGAATCAATAGTAAAGAATAGAAGTTAAATAATTTGAATCGTGCGTAATGCAAGGGCAAATCTATGACTCTGTATAAGACCATAATTGTTCTATTCATGTGGTACATAAATCAATTAGTGGGCTATATTTTTTTCCTTCTCTTTCATTTTAACTTAGCACATTGCAAAATAATGCTCTCATAATTTTTTCCCCTTTTGGTGTTCATCTATGAATGCCTCATTGTCTTTGAAAAAGAAATTAAAAGAACAGATTTTCTCTCATGATGCCAGCATCTTTTGAGTGGCCTAAGACCATTGATGAGAATAGTTGGTTGGATGGTGGAATCTCTTATGAGACTGGATAGTTCCTTCAATTTAATGTTTCTCATCCTGGGTATAACACTGCTAGTTTAATCAATGATTTCCTCCATGTGCAGCTAAAATCAAGAGTTCTAATGGTATACAAATGGTTCTTTAAGAAACTGAGTGTATCCACTTGTTCCATGAACTAAAAATTTCTTTCCAGGGAGATATTCAGAAAGCTAGCACTAGATGATTTATCATTTATGTTTAGCAAACTGAATAGTTCGGGGCATTCCTCTTAGTGTGAGATCTTTCAGTAATGTTTTGGGCTTTTAACATGATTTGAAAAAGGCCAATATTGAGGAGAATTATCTTGCGGGGTCGGGGGTGTATCATAACATACTACATACCAGTGCACGTTCACCCAAGGTTATCAAAGCCTGCTAGTGGCATTATTTTCTTTTTCTTCTCGGTGTGACTATTTATAGTGTGGGTTCTCCCCAAGTTGCAGGTTTTGTCCCCCTCTTGTGCCTATCTGATGCATCTGTTTAATTCCTGGCCTTCTGCATTTTGTGAAAATCTTTAAATTTCTTGCTTGTCCAAAACAGAAGGAAAAACAAAAGATAAGAAATCAAAGAATACAATCTACAGAATGGCAGCATAAAATTACATTAGCCTATTCACGATGTTATTAGCAACTTTGAAAAATTAGCGCAGCGTGCAAAACAAAAGTGCACTAAACCAGACATAATTGAGCTTTGGAATATAGCTAACTAAGTTCAGGTTTGAGGATTTAAGAGGCCGATAAACATTTTTGAGCATGTAACTATTGTATATTCCACCAACACATGAAAACCGTATCTTTCATCTGCAGCCACCAAAACTCCTCAGTTACAGGCTCATAGCTCACACAGCTTAAAACACTCCAACGATACAAAAGTTAAAGATACAAATACTTCATCAAACTGACCAATTCATCTAAAGGAACAATGTGAATATACTTGCATATGTCTCAATGATATTATTCCTAATCATAAAATATTGCAGTCAAGGTACAGCCAGCAATACCTTCAACGCCTGAATGAAATATTCCAACGCCTGCCCAATAAACAAAGCCATTTATAGGTGTAAGGTCATACACATTCAGATAGACTGGTGCATTTCCACCTGTTTTCTCAGCTGAACGAACCTTGGGGAACATACAGAAATGAGTGGTAGATTTGCCTCTCAGGCGAAGACACCAACTCTTCAGCAAGCCCAACTTCATTTTTTTCCTAATGACAAGAAAAAAGTTTAATGAATCTCCCGCACATATAAACAACCAAAGCCTGGCATTTTAACCACCAGAATAGAATTGGTAAACTTAAAAAGAACACAGAAGTCCCACCCCTTCTTTGAGCCTGACTTCATATTTCTTCTACTGGTAAAAGAATACTTTCAGCTAGCTCCTCACCATATATTGAAGGAACAAAGTGTCAGCTTGCCTGTCAGCAGACAAATTACAGGCAAAACTGCAAAATGACAGATGCACAACTTAGAGTGGGAAGCTAAGATAACATCACATCAGACCCAGAAGGTTCACAAATGCAATGACTGATGAAATATTCTACATTACATACAAATAAAAACAATGATTTTTTTCTTAAAGTGAGGATCAAAATACACGATACAAGGACAAAAAAGAAAAAAGAAAAAAATGAAACGAGCCAGAAAAATCCAAGATAACATGCCAATGGCATATCGCTGGTGTCATTTCTTCAAAGAGACATGCACCCACACACAGTCACCCAATTTTAATGGGAAAATAATTAAGAAGGTGTTTCTGCAGAATTTTATAACAGAAGGAACACAAGTTTCAACTTCTGAGAAAAAAAAGAATAGCATGTAAGCAAAACTTAAACCATACCCCAATTTTCATCAACAAAAAATGTCCCACGATCACGATATAATTAATTGATTCCTTGCTTCCATACTGGAAATGTGTCATAAGAAACAAACTTGAGCACTTCAAGACATAAACTTTGCTTTACATTTCTTAAATATCAGCATTCCCCAAAGGAACTCATTCAAGATGTAGAGAATGTATCCAAATCTGATACTTCCAGAAAGAATTCAGCATGTATTGGGGTTTACGTATGGACATGGACATCACTGTTATAGGGGACATGTGCTTCATATATGACCACCATGAAAGCTTCAATGACAACAATTGTTGTATGATCCTGACATATCTTAAGGTGAAAGTTAATATTTCCTACCTAAGTCAAGGCATGACATGGGAGGAAACAAGCACCTCAAGCATGCTTTGCATAACTAAGCAGCATTCTTCCAGGCATCACTTACAAAAGGAAATATATTAACTCAGCATCCATCCCATTGAGAAGTTTCTTAACTTTTGAATGTAAACACTTTGATGGTGTGAAAAGTCATCATTGAGGTATACAATGCTTAATGGAAGACCTTTATATGTTTTTCTAGATGCAGGAGTTATCTTGTCATTTCTTTGTTTGGATGCTTTCTGATCATCTAGAAGACAAATCATTATCTGCAATTTCAAAGATCAAAGATGACTTGAGATCTCATAATTATAAATAATATCAGAGCTAATAAAATGCCATACTACTTGACTCTGAAGTATTACCCATCTTTGGAGTCAGTTTATACATATCCTCAATGATGTCATCAAGTTATTGTTCACTAAACTATCCAAATGCCGATTTATCTCTACATGGGTCTCTCACATGTAAAATCATCAATACCAAAGTTAAAGCTTATCTTAATTTACTAATGTACAAATTATCAACACTGCAACAATCCACTAAAGGGCAGTATATCTCTCATGCAGAATCTGTATTTCATTGGAATTCCAGAAATTCACCAACATATCCTGCAATCCTCTGCAAAGGCCTAGTTACCTAGCTAAGGATTTGGCCTAATGCAAGATTTTAACGTGGAGACTTTCTCACAATTCTTGAATTATCTAGAGCGCTCCAGCAGCACTGTTTTGCAATAAATCAACTACAACCAATAGCACTAGCAACCTTGATTTTCATTAATTGGTAGAGCATCTAAGAATATATTGTTTTTGGAAAATCCAAGAGAAGTGGGGTATCACTGCCTTGTCTATGTTCCATATAAAAATTGTCCTAAATATTTATCTTACTTATGACAGGATTAAGAAGAAAGCAGACTGATGTTACTTAGGAAAAAGCTGAGGGCAAAAGTGCTTACTATTTCTAGTTTATATGTTATCATGGCATGGTATTGAATGATATCTAATGTAAGATATCCAAAAACAATAAAATTAAAGATCTGATCTGCGAATCTATATATATCCAGTTGCGATGTGATCATATTAATCCTTTAGATTCCTTTTTTCACTTTGCACGTTCCAAGTACGGTTCTGTCACACTTTATCCTCGTATTTGCATAACTCTTTTACGTTAAAAGAGTAAAACTCGATACATATATAGACATGGATAAATTCCCATCATATGTTCTCATTGATTTCATTTTCCTTTAAATATATAGATATAGATATAGATATAAGTATATAAACAGATATAGATATACAAAACAAACAAAAACTAGCTAAGACAGCGACAGAAAGTGTTCTTAAGCATTCAAACATCTTAATGAGAAGGATACAGAAAATAAAAAGTCCATCCCTCGCGCTGCCTATTTCATACATCACCATCGGCGTTGTAAAAGAAAAATAAGAAGAAGAAGAAAGAGAAGGCTAGGAAGGAAGGAAAGTCTTCTTTGATCCGATTCCCGAAAAACCACGCCCGATCTATCGAAGATCTCCCAGCAAATTACCAAAAGTACACCGATAGAAACCCACCAAATTGTATGTACATTGCCAAGAAAAAAGAAACTTAAAAATCAAAGATCCAAAGAAGAATCAAAAAGAAGGCCGGATCCCATGAATCCCATCAATCTCCAAGCTTTATAATCCAAAGGCCCCAGTAGCCGAAAACATTCAAGAATTACAAAGAAGAAAGAAGCCAAGGAAAAGAGGCATCAAGAGAATGAGAGTGGGAGCCAAGTCCAACCGGGAAAACGACCCCCGCCGCCAAGCGAAGAGCTCCGAAAGCGCTAAAGCGGTGAAGAATGTGAAGAGGAGTGAGACATTGTGGCGGAGAGAGAGAGAGAGAGAAGAGAGAGAGGACCTCTGGCGATTTGGGAGGAAGAAGAGCTCTCACTCTCTGTCTCTCTCACTCCCTCTCTCCCAGCATCCCCTTTCCCTCTCTCTCTCTCTCTCTTCTTTTTAATCCGCTTCTCGCTTTCTCGGGCACGGGCCTACAGTAAAGAAACAGACAAGCTCTCTCCTGCTCTTTTTGCTTTGGAGCGCTTTTATTCCTTTCTCTGTTTCTTTTTTTTTTTTTTAGGTAAAACCTTTCCCTGTTTACTGTAACAAATCTTACTGAAATAACTGGTAGAGAGATCCTAATCTTGTCGAAATTGACTGCAAAGATTACTTTGTCGGCTTTTGGACGGCAACCTCCGGGTCCGAAGTGCCTCCGTATTACATAATTGGACCGCCTCAATCTCACGGTGGATAACACGCCACGCTGCTCCTTGAATTTAACCAATTCCCCGATTGCACGCATAGCTGCATCTGGTGCATGCAATAATTTCTCGTCCGAAATCATTCCATCCACCAATTTAATAGGCCTCTTTCCTATAAAAAAAATTAAAAAAATATATATATATAATAAAAAAAATAAATAAATAAATATATATATATATATCTCGTCCGAAATCATTCCATCCACCAATTTAATAGGCCTCTTTCCTATAAAAAAAATTTTAAAAAAATAAATATATATATATAATAAAATAAATATATATATATATAATATATATATATATATATATAACTACTTGGAGATCCGCATGCTGTGTGCGGTGATGCATAAAAATAATTTTTTAAATATTATCATTTTATTTTTTAAGTATTACTATATTTTTATTATTATTTAAATTATTATTAATAATAAATTAATTTTTTTAAAAAATAATATATTTATTTTATATATATATAACTACTTGGAGATCCGCATGCTGTGTGCGGTGATGCATAAAAATAATTTTTAAATATTATCATTCTATTTTTTAAGTATTATTATTTTTATTATTATTCAAATTATTATTAATAATAAATTATTTTTTTAAAATAATATTTTTTTAAAAAAATATTTTATTATTAATTTTTTAAAATAATTTTTTAAAAATAATATGTTATTATTATTAATAATATTTTAAAATAATATTTTGAAAAAAATAATATTTTTGTTATTATTTTTAAATTAATATTTTTCTACTTCAAATTATTATTAATAATAAAATAATAATATTTTTTATTTTTTTATTTTTTCTCCTCCTTCCCAAATATTTTTTTAAAATTAATATCCTTAAAAATTAATATTTTAAATTATTATTAATAATAAAATAATAATTTTTTTTCTTCTTCTCCCCAAATATTTTTTTTTCTTTTTTTCTCATCCCTTCCTCCCGCCATCTCCCCCTTACCCCCCACCCCCGCCACATCTTCCGGCTCTGATGCCACCAACCCCCCTCTCCTCCCATCTGCGGCTCCCACTGTCGCCTTCCCTTCCTGTTTCGTCCCTCGGCCTCGGCAAACCCGAGCCTTCACGGCCCTGCACGAGCACCAGCGACCGCCCCTCTCCTCTCTCAGCTCCGATGCCACCAATCCGGCCTCATCCCACTTCCGTTCATGCCGCACCCACCGTCCATGCGACCACCAAATTTTCTTTTCAGATGGCACAGCCAAACTCATTAAATCGGTGGAGTTTTTCAATGATTTTCTGTCCAGATGGCACAATCAAACTTATTTGAAGAGTTGAGTTGGTAACACCCTAACACTCGTTCACATAGTATTATTATTATATATATATATATATACACACACACATACGCGCGCGCGCCACTGTCGTGAAATATAGAAAGCTAGAGAAATGGTTGGACTCATCAACAAACTTGCTGTCACAGTCCCATTAGCTGACTTTCTGGGATGGCACGGGTTGATGCCTTTACCGTGCCAATCCCAAGTGGACAGAAGCTTGGCGGGTGCTCTACAAGAAAAAGGCATGGCCTGTGCCCGTATGGTCAGGCCAAATATTGGCACCAGCAGACGGATGCCAAGATGCAGCAGTGCACGGCACCATGGACGGGCACGCACTGGGATGCGCATGACAGCGCACGCACTAGCGCCATGATAGGGCGGCCGTGCAGCAGGGTGTGCACAGCAAGTATGGGGGCATGAGGCAGCAGGATGCGTAGAGGGATGCACACGGTGCGGATGCATGCGGCACAGGGCACGCGCGGCAGCAAGGGCATGCGAGGCAACGGCACAGCAGAGGCGTGGCATCAGCTCGCGCATGGGCACGCACGGCCGGACGCGTGCGCGCATGAGTTCGCAAGGGTGCGCAGCGTGGCACCCGAGCCTGGCCTTGGGGCATGCAGCCTGAGCCTTGGCATACAGTTGGACGGAATTCTGAGTTGGCCCGACAGTTGCCTTCGGTTGCCTTGGTCAGTTGCTGTCCAGCAGTAATTTGGGGGAGCTGACAGCAGTTGACTCCCACTCCTTGGAACGGTTGCCCTCCAAACAGATGGGGACGGTTCTGAGTTGGTTCCCAGCGATTGGAGAAAGTTGTCCACGCCTATGTATGCCATGCATGCTGGCTTGTAGAGGCAGGAGTGGGTAAGCATAGGATATTCTGAGAGATGTGGGTGGGTCTTTATTATCCAGTATATGGTGGAATTGAATAAAAGAAATTCTTGATATTTTCTTTATATGCCTTGATATCGTGTCCCATGTGGGAGGGGAGTGTTGAGAGGCTAACTAGACGTGGGTCTAGTGCCGCACAAGGCTTGTATTCTTACAAAAATTCTGGGTGAGAATCAGCCCTGTGACAGTTGGTATAGAGCCAGGTTGGCTCTATCGAAGGATTTTGGCCATTTGGGAGAGCCAAAACAATGAGCGTAGGGGTGGCGCTCATGCGAACGGGTGGTAACATGGAAACTATCTATGAAAGATTTTCCGATTAGAAGCAATGCTCGGTGTGCCTCAAATGAAGCCGTCGAACCTTTGTGGTCGCAAGTGGAGAACTCGCTGGCCACATTGGTTCCGTTGCAGGAAGTTTTGGCAATGGTGCAGCAACAATTGGAGGAGATGAAATTTGATGTCAGACTCTTCAAGATGGTTCTGCAAAACCTTCATGGGGAGATGCGACTGTCAAGATGAAAGTCCCTGATCCTAAGCCTTTCAATGGCATGCGGAGTGCCAAAGATCTGGAGAATTTCTTGTGGGACATGGAGCAATACTTCAAGGCTGCGCATGCTCCTAAAGAGGAGAAAGTCTCTATCACCAGTATGTACTTGGTAGGGGATGCCAAACTCTGGTGGAGAACCAGAATGGAAGATGTTGCTAGGCCAAAGATTGATACTTGGGAGGTGTTGAAACAGGAATTGAAAGAGCAATTCCTCTCTTAAAATACAGTATGGGTTCAAGGGACTCCCTAAAGAAGTTGAGGCAGACCGATTCGGTAAGAGAGTATGTGAAGGAGTACAGCTCTCTTATGTTGGACATAAAGGATATGTCCGAGGCAGATAGGTTATTCAATTTCCTGTCTGGTCTCCAACCTTGGGCGCAATTGGAGTTGCGACGGCAAGGTATCAAGGACTTGCCTGCCGCATTGACTGCCGCTGATGCCTTGGTGGATTTGTGAATCAGTAAACCAGCAATGGGTTTTCTACAAACAAACCTAAGTTTGCTGAGAAGAATCACAAGAAGAGGCCAAAGGATGTTGGGGAGAAGCGGACCAAGGATGCTGATAAAGGGAAGGCTAAGGTGGAGGGTTCCCACCAAAGGAGGGATCAAGCCAACCCTCAATCTGGTTGCTTTATATGCAATAGTCCTCATCTTGCTCTTAATTGTCCCAACAAGAGCAAGATAAGTGCTATTATTGCCAAAGATGCCTGTGATGATGACTCTGATTCAGAGGCTACACACTAAGTTGCACCACTGCAATTGTTTGGTGCAATTCAGGCAGAGAAAGTCAAGGAACGCCCCAAACTGATGTTCATGCGTATCGGAGTCAATGGACATCAGCTTTCAGCCATGATGGATAGTGGTGCCACTCACATTTTTGTGGCTGAAAGGATAGTACCCACTCTAGGCTTGAGTGTGGCGAAACACTCGAGCCGTATCAAGCAGTCAATTCCCAAGCCCAGGCCGTGAGGGGCATGGCCTTTGACGTCCAAGTGACCATTGGCAGATGGGATGGTCGCATGAACCTGATGGTGGTTCGCTGGATGACTACAACTTGATCCTTGGCAATGACTTTTTTGTCGTTGCCAAAGTGGCGATATTGCCACACTTGAATGGACTGATGATCCATGATGAGAGGAACCTTGGTTTGTTACAGGGTGCAGCATGCTTTCGGATGCTGGTATTTGCGAACCAAAGGTGGAGATGGTCTCTGCTATGCAAATAGCTCGGGGATGGAAGCGGGGCCAAGTAACTTACCTTGCTGCTCTCATTGATGTGGGCCCTGATAAGATAGTAATGATGCCAAAAGAGGTGGCTGAACTTCTGCAGAAATTCGTGAGGTGATGCCTTCGGAGTTGCCTGGCCTCGACGTGCTGTGGATCACAAGATTGATCTTCTGTCCGGCACAAGACTTCCTACCAAAGCTCCCTACAGAATGTCGCCTAATGAGTTGGCTGAATTAAAGAAGCAGTTGGGTGAACTGCTGGATGCGAAAAAGATACAACCATCTAAAGCTCCTTTCGGTGCCCCTGTGTTATTCCAGGAGAAGAAAGATGGTTCTCTTAGGCTTTGTGTGGACTACAGAAGCCTGAATAAAGTCACCATTAAGAATAAGTACCCGGTGCCCCTGATATTAGATTTATTTGATCGTTTATCCAAGGCTGCATACTTCACCAAGTTGGATCTATGATCAGGTTATTGACAAGTAAGGATTGCTGAAGGGGATGAACCTCAAACCACTATGGTTACGAGGTATGGATCCTATGAGTTCTTGTCATGCCGTTTGGTTTGACAAATGCACCTGCAACTTTCTGCAACTTAATGAATGATGTCTTTTATGATTATATCGATCAGTTTGTGGTTATTTATTTGGATAATATAGTCATATATAGTAGTTCTTTGGAAGAACACTGAAAGCACCTAAAATTGGTATTCAATCGGCTAAGGAACACAAGCTATATGCAAAAAGGAAAAGTGTGAATTCTGCTGCAAGAAAATCAATTTCCTCAGACATGTGGTGGGCAATGACACGATGAAAATGGATCGAAAGAAGGTGCAGGCCATTTTGGATTGGGCAGCACCTACCAAAGTTGCCGAGTTGAGAAGTTTTCTTGGTTTGGCCAACTATTATCGCAAATTTATGGTTGGATATTCAAAGAAGGCTACCCCATTGACAGATCTGTTGAAGAAGGATCAGTCATGGGATTGGACTGAAAGGTGCCAAGAGGCCTTCGAAGAATTGAAGGTGGCTGTTTCTTCGGAACTGGTGCTTAAGTTGCCTGATTTTGTGAAGGCTTTTGAAGTGCATACCGATGCCTCCGATAAAGTTGTTGGAGGTGTGCTGGTGCAAGAGGGACATCTGGTTGCCTTTGAAAGCTGAAAACTCAAGGAGGCAGAACAGCGATATTCTGCCCATGAGAAAGAGATGCTGGCTGTGGTGCATTGCTTGAGGACAAGCGGGTCTACCTGCTGGGTACCAGGTTTGTGGTGAAACTGATAATGTGGCTAACACATTTTTCTTGATGCAGAAAAAGCTATCTCCTAGACAGGCTCGGTGGCAGAAATTCTTGGCTGAATATGACTTGAATGGAGCATAAATCTGGAGGCATAACCAGGTTGCTGATGCCTTGAGTCGGAAAGGCATTATGGAAATGGCTGCTATCATTTCTTCTATGGAAGCAGACTTCACTGACAAGATTCGGGTGGTGGCTCAGTCGGATAAAGGCTACCAAAAGTTGCTTCAACAGGTTCGGGATGGTGTGACCTGAAGATATTGGGTTGAAGATGGTCTATTGATGGGCAAAAGCAATAGATTATATGTCCCCGATGGTGAGGGACTGAGGAGACAACTCATAGGGAGTCCCATGATTCTCAATGGGTGGGACACCTGGGAAGGGAGCGCATGATGGCTCTCTTGTCCCGTACGTTTGTATGGGCGAAGATGGAAGAGGACATTGAGGCTATGTCCGGTCTTGCTTGGTGTGCCAACAAGACAAGGTGGAGAGGCGCAAGGAGGCGGGTCTCCTACAACATTTGCCTATTGCAGAAAAGCCATGGTTTCGTATCCATGGACTTCATCAGTGGCTTTCTAAAGATGGAAGGTATGACTTCTATCATGGTGGTTATTGACTGCTTCTCCAAGTATGCAGTTTTTGTCCAAGTATGTTGTTTTTGTCCCAGTACCAAAAGCATGTCCAGCGGAGACTGCTGCAGACTTTTCTATCGAAATATGGTGAAACATTTTGGGTTGCCTTCAGATATCATCAATGATAGAGATGCTCGGTTCATGGGAAGGTTTTGGACCTATCTCTTCCAATTGATGGGTTCTGAACTCAAGTTCTCCATAGTAGATCATCCTCAAACTGATGGTCAGATGGAAAGGTGAATGCACTACTGGAGGAGTATCTCAGACACTATGTGACAGCCAGCCAAAGGAATTGGTTGAAGCTGTTAGACACTGCTCAATTTTGCTACAATCTTCATCGATCTTCTGCAACATGATTCAGTCCTTTTGAGTTGGCGACTGGACGCCAACCTCTTACCCCTCAAGAAGTTGTCTTACAAAAATCTGGGAGAATCTGTCCGGCAGCCTATCGATTTGCCTGAAATCAACAGAAAATGCTGGAAGAGGCACAGACAGTCTCCATAAGACAGCGAGGAGGATGAAGAAATATGCAGGCAAAGGGCGCAGGCTTTGAAATTTAATGTGGGAGATAAAGTTCTGCTGAAACTGACTCCTCAAATATGAAAAAAGATCAATATTAAGAAGGTACATATAGGTCTTATTCTAAGGTATGATGGATCCTTTAAAGTGGTGAAAAAGGTGAAAAATATCATCTATCGATTGCATCTGTCGGAAAGGTTAAAGGTACATCCAACCTTTCATGTGAGTTATCTCAAGCCCTTTCATGAAGATGCAGATCCTTCAAGGATTTAAGTGCAACGAGCCCCACCAACAATAAAGCAACAGTTTGACAAGGAGATGGAGAAAGTTCTTGACCATTAGACCTTGGACACAGCAAGAAGAACAGAAAGACCAAGTATTTGGTCCAATGGAAAGGGAAACTAGAGAACGAGGCTAGTTGGGAAAGGAGACTTCATTGTGGCAGTTTGGAGAGGCGATCCAAACTTACTTGTCACGCTTCCCTCTAGGACGTCGGGATCTTCGGGTGGGGGAGGTTTGTCACAGTCCCATTAGATGACTTTCTGAGATGGCATGGGTTGATGCCTTTATCGTGCCAATCCCAAGTGGGCAGAGGCTTGCGCGGGTGCTTTGCAAGGAAAAGGCATGGCCTGGTGCCCGTATGTCAGGCCAAGTATTGGCACCAGCAGACGGGTGCCAAGATGCAGCAGCGCACGGCACCATGGATGGGCGCGCACTAGGTGCGCATGGCAACGCACACACTGGAGCCATGATAGGGTGCGCCACGTAGCAGGGTGTGCGCGGCAAGTATTGGGCGCACGCGACAGAAGGATGTACAGAGGGATGCGCACGGTGCGGACGCGTGCGGTACAGGGCACACGCGGCAGCAGGGCGCATGAGGCAACGGCACAGCAGAGCACGTGGCATCAGCACGCACATGGGCACGCACGGCCGGACGCGTGCGCGCATGAGTTCGCAAGGTGCGCAGTGTGGCACCCGAGTCCAGCCTTGGGTGCATGCAGCCTGGGCCTTGGCATACAGTTGGACGAGATTCTGAGTTGGCCCGATGGTTGCCTTCGGTTGCCTTGGTCAGTTGCTGTCCAGCAGCAGTTTAAGGGAGTTGACAGCACTTGACTCCCAACTTCTTGGAACGGTTGCCCTCCAAACAGATGGGGACGGTTCTGAGTTGGTTCCAGCGGTTGGGGGAAGTTATCCACCGTTTATGTATGCCATGCTTGCTGACTTGTAGAGGCAGGAGTGGGTAAGCATGGGATATTCTGAGAGACTGTGGGTGGGTCTCTATTATCCAGTATATGGTGAAATTGAAATAAAGAAAATTCTTGATATTTCTCTTATGTGCCTTGATATCGTGTCCCTTATGGGAGGGGAGTGTTAAGAGACTGAACTAGACGTGGGTCTAGTGCCGACAAGGCTTGTATTCTTGCAAAAATTTGGGCGAGAATCAGCTCTGTGACACTTGCTATGAAGTGAACAATTAGTGCAAGGGCGTTGGGATGGTTTTGAGACAAATGGACAATTAGATCTTTATCTTGTCCTGCATATTCCTTGACTGAGGAATAGGGTTGAAATCGAAATGAATACAGGCTGAATATCAGCATATCAATATTTATATCTATATTTATATTCATATTTATTTTATTTAACGAATACAAATATGGATACGGATACTATTTGAATGCAAAAATTTATAACCATACTTGTTTTAAATGGATATGGATACATTCGGATACTAAAAAATATGGATATAATTACGGATATAACTCAGATAATTGAACTTTATGGCTACGGAATCAAAGATACTAAATACATAATAAATCAAATAAATAATATATTTATATAGTTTTATATTTTTTTGAAAAATTAATAAGTATTATATAAAATTATATAAGATTATATGTAGAGTTCGATATTTGGATGCGGATCAAATAGTTATCTATTCATATTCATATCAATTTTTTTTTTTACGGATATGGATAGTAATTAGATTCTCAAATTTTTATTCATATCCGGATTGATTTGGATACGAAAATCGAGTTGGATGGATAATATCTATACTAATTTCACCCCTACAGAGGATTGATCGATATTAAGTATAAATAAATTAACAGGGATATTAGCTTGGTGTAAATCTCTAGAATCTCCAAAGTACATAGGAGAATATTACCAATGCGTACATGTAAGCTATGACAATGTATATGATATGAACTCCAAACCTTGAAGAAATGTTATACAATGGCAACTTGGCCACATGCAAGCTAGACAAGTTGAAGGTGATCTACATGGGAAATGTTCGACATAGAATGGATGCGATGGATGACGACATGACTGCAAAATTTGTTGCTGATTTGTAATCAACCAATGGCATCCAAATCCAAACCAACCAAATGCATCACCATGCATCGAAGGGACTTTGCTTTGATGCTTCATGGTTCTCTTCCCTTGATGTGCTCTCACTTAGCTACATAGCTAGCCGGGTTTGCTTTCATCCTCACAAGCTCAATGCTATTATCACTACCATCTCTTTATCCTCCATCACTTGCAATTGCAACATCGACCCCAGCCCTCTCCCAACGCATTATCATATATATTAGCCTTCTTTTTAAAAACCCAAATATGTTTCCATATATTTCCGTAATGGATGTTCCTCATTAATTTCTTATGATAATACTGCTGTCATCTTTATGATATATCAAAATTTTGAGTAAGGATTCAAAGTGTTGAAGGACCAGACTCCCTATATTTTATGTAAAATCTTGTATTTCTCGATATAAATCAATTGTATTCGTGATTTTATGCTTTTCTTTAGTTTCATTCTTTGCGAAAACATATCTCCACAATTTGCATGGAGACCAAAAAATGACCAGATGTGCGATGTATTGGGAGACCTTTAATTGATTTTCAGAATCATGAATTACATGATTTTTTTTTTTTGATAATCAGAATTTTGTTGAAAAGATCCAATAAATATCACCTTTGAATTTTAAATATGGGTGGCAATCAGATCAGATCGGATCATAAACAGTTTATTCAATGCGGATCGGGTTAGAAAATCGTCAATCCAAACTGTTTATTAAATGGGTCAAAAATTCAAATCTGAACCTGATCTGTTTATTAAATAGATAATCTGATTCGATCCGTTTAATCTATTTATTAAATATATTAAATTAGATTAAATGGATTAAATGGATTAAACGGATTAAACAGATAACGATCGGATTAAATAGGTCAGAAACAGATTAAACAGATTAAACAGATCTTAAATGAGTTAAACAGATTAAATAGTCGGATTAAATAGGTCAAAAATAGATTAAACATATTAAAAAATTATCTGACTCAATCCGATCTGAATATTAAAAGAATTAAATGGATCATATATCTAAAATTTAAATCTGATCTAATTATTAAATAGATTAAATGAGTCGATCCATTTATGATTCAAATCCGTTTAATCTAAATTTAAATATATTTATGATAGATTGAATATAGATCGAATTGACAGATCGAATCATTTTTTGTCATTCTTAATTTCAAGCAAGTGATTAGCATGCTATTGTACTTGACTTTTCTTTTGGCAGCATATTGTGCTTGGCTTTTGAATGATGTCAGGTAATACATTTTCATTTACGTATTTTCGCATCATTCTTTTCAACGCTATTGATATGTTCTTTGAGAGAAAAATGGGACAAAATTTTTATCAACGTTTGCTCAAGCTCATGAAATTTGATATATTGACAAGGTAAGTAGATTGTTAAACTATCCAAGCTTACTCAAGCATTTAGACTTTAGATGTTGAAAACAACCGAACATCTTTAATATTCTCTGCAAAGAAACTAAAATTTCTAACATTCTCTTCTCACTGGATGAAGCTAGTAGCATATCCTACCTAGATTCAAGATTCTCTTCATTTTTTCCTACTTTCCAAGCACCCAAGCATGATAGCAGAGAACCTTACCGTCCATCCATTTATACTTAGATCTAAAATTTCATTGATTTTTCTTGAACATGATAATGAAAGTAATTAATTATGCCACATAAACTAATATCTATTTTGATTGTGAAAAAAGATCTCATCAATATCATTCAAGATTTGATTAAAAAAAATTAGATGTCAAATTTAAAATAACCGGCATACCAATGTTTAAAATTAAGGTCTATATTTCACTTTTCTTAGCAAAGAAAATAATAAGATCATCTTGCTGCCAGGCTTACCTAACAATCATATATATATATATATATATATATAATATATATATATTATATATATATAGGGATAACTGAATTTTTCCATCTCAGCCATTTATCGATCTAACTCTTTGGATTATAAGAGACATATTCTCCCCTCAGCCTTGGATGGTTGTCGGACTCATCTTGGGGTATGTACCAATGATATATAGTTAAATAATTCTGGCAGAATCTTTCAAAACTATTTTCTTTATTTGTGAGATCGTGAAGTGATAAAATCGACATTATGGGTGCAATAACTATCCATGACTGCTTATCATGGATGTAGCAACCGCTCATGAGTTTGGCTCATAAATGTCTTAATTGTCATCTTTAAGATTTGAGGTTACTCATATTTTAAATTTTGTAGGATGGAAGTATCCCAATATCTCCATAGAATAGGATACCTAGTTGTCCCATCCCATTCTCACAATGGTCTCAATCATGCATTTCGGTGGACATCTTTTATCTCTTTTTTTTTCATTTTTTTTCTTAATTTTTATTTTTCTTTTTTTTCTTCTACCTTTCTTTTTTCCTTATTCCTTCCGTTCTTTTTTTTTTTCTTTTCTTCTTCTTTTTCTTTCCTTCTTTTTTCTTCCTTTTCTTTTCTTCTTCTTTTTCTTTTCTTCTTTTTTCTTCCTTTCTTTTTTTTATTCCTTCATTTCTTTCTTTGTTTTTCTTCTTCTTCTTTCCTTCCACTTTTTCTTTCTTCATCTTTCTTTTTCTCTTCCTACATAGATGAGTTTTAAAGTTTCAACCCTGTCTCGGTCTTATTTGTTCATAGGAATGGGACAAGATGGCGGAATGCTCTCCATCTTATTGGGATGTAAAATCTTAGAGTTAATAGCTTATGAATCCCCCTCTATATAAAGAGGGACAAAAAGAATCCTCAAATAAGTCTTTCTAAAATAGAAGTTCTATCTCGTTCTCTCTTTTTTGATTGTTTTTTAATTAAACTCTGACTAGCTTAAACATTGAAGGATTTCTTGCTGGACAAATTTTGAAAGTGGATATTTGATTGTAAGTTGAAGCTATCATCTTCCTTGGTTTCCCATGACCTATAAGTAGTTAATAATCGAAAAAAAGAAAAAAAAATACCGCCAATGGTCAAATTCTCCTGCATCACCTCACCGCCAGCACCATAGGATATATGAACAAAAATCATATGAGGCGATTACCATAGTGGATCATATGGGGCGAGGCTCTTTTTATGTCATGTTTTCTTTTTCTCTCATCTTAACGAAGAAACTCAAAAGTGCAATAGGGATAGAACTTCTCTTACTAATGGACTCCATCAATTCTATAAATTAAAAAAGAAAAAGAAAAAAGAAAAATTTCTATGCCAACAAAGAACATCTATGAAGAGAGAGATTGTCTTAATACTTTTTTCTTCCTCAAATCTTTCTCATCTCCGAGTCCTTTTTTTTTCCTACAAATGTAAAAGCATCGATCTCTTTTTTAATAATAAATTAACTAATATATATATATATATATATACTTATATATATCAAAGAAGCTTACATTAAGTATAAGTAAGCTATCTACCATGTATTATTTAGCCATATATTATATATTGGTGACCATCATATTTTTAAAATTATGCATCAATTTATCTAAGAGTATGAATTAGGACATTAAATAAATATTTTGCTGGATATGTATCGATTGGCCATGTATTGTATATTAGTGAACATAATGTTTGAAAAATTATATACCGATTTATCTATAAATATGTATAGGTTTGTTGTTGGGTGTGTATCCAAAAAAATTTATAGTACATATCAGTAAGCCATCAAATATATGTCATTTAGCCATACACTGTGTACTAGTGAGCACCATGTTTTAGAAACTATATATTGATTTACTTAGAGATATGTATTAGAACGTCAGATAAATATTTTATTAAGTATGTATCAACTGATTGTATACTGTGTACTAATGAATACATTTTTGAAAAATTATATTTCAATTTACCTATAGGTATATATTGGATTGTTATTAGTATGTATCAAAAAAATTTATAATATGTATAAGTAAAATATCAAGTGTATATCATTTAATCATGTACTGTATACTGGTGAGTGTCATATTCTAAAAACTATATATCGATTTACTTAAGATGTGTATTAAGATGTCGAATAAATATTTTTTTAGATATTATCAACTAGCCATATTTTATGTACTAGTAGATATCATATTTAGAAAATTATGTATTGATTTATCTATAGGTATGTATTGGGTTGCTATTGCATATGTATCAAAAAAGTTTACAATATCTATTAATAAGCCATTAAATATATATCATTTGACCATGTACTATATACTGATGAGTGATAGATTCTAAAAGTCATGCACCAATTTATCTAGATGTATGTATTAAAACATCAGATGAATGCTTTATTAAATGTATGTCTATTGACCACATATTATGTACTAGTGAACACCGTATTCAAAAACTATATACTGATTTATTTGTAAATATGTATTGGATCCGATTGTTTAAAAAAAATTGATATTTTCACGTTCATAGGAGGAGAAAAGGATCAGAGAACAAGAAAAAATCAAAAAGAAAGGATATGGACAATCTCTCTTCGTAGATATTGCAAGAATTATTTTTTTTATTTTATTAATTAATGAGATTGGTGGACTTTATTAGTTGGAAGAGTTTGACCCCTCTTTGACTTTCAAATTTCTTCTTTTAGGACTTATTTGGTTCGTGGGAAGAATTTTTTTTTTTTAGAAAGTAACTTCTTAGAAAGTTATTTCTTGAGAATAGGATTTTGACATATTTGGTTGACTATGAGAAAGTGACTTTTTGCATAGTAGCTTATGCTTAGTTAAGCATTTATTTTTCTGAAAAAATTATGTAAAATAACTATTATACCCTTAGTAAATATAAGACCATATTTTTTTGCTCCTAAATATTATATAAATATAATATTATATTATATTAATATAAATATAATATTAATATATTATAATATAATATTAGACTATAATATTTATCATGTTAATATAATACTAATATATATTAATAAATATTAATATTTTAATATAATAAATTTATTAATATAGATATAAATATTATATTAAATATAATATAATATAAATATAAATATTAATATTATATTGACATAAATATTAAAATATATTAAAATATAATAAATATTATAATATTAATATTATATTCATATAAATATTAGAATAATATTATTATTTATATTAATATAAAAATTAAAATATAATAAATATTATAATATTAATATTATATTTATATAAATATTAAAATAATATTATATTATATTATTATTCAATATTTTATCTTAACCATTCATTGATATTTTACAAAATTTTAGTTATAGATCTAAAAAAATATTTTGAGAAAGAAAAAAGATAGTATCATTTTCTATTTCATGGGAATATGAAAATCCATCTCCTCTGTTGATTTCTACTCTCCATAAAATATTGGAGTGACTTCTCATAAAAATATATTTTTTTTTTTCTTAAAACTTCGAGCAAATAAGTAGCTCCTTCATTATTTTTAGAAAGTCTCTTTTTCCCTTCACTCTCCGACAATTAAACGTGTGCTTATATGAAAAAAATATATTTATATATATAAAAAGGGCTCTCTCTCATCTTAAAAAAAAAAAAAAAAAAAAAAAACGACTCTCCCCCACATCATCCACATGCATTCCGTAGGCTCCACCTACTCGCTCGAGCTAACCTCGTGCCAGGGGGCCCACCCGTCTCGCCGCGCGTCGCCTCCCCCCAACCCAATAAACATCCTGACCGTGTCGATCGCCGCGTCGGACCTCCAAACCCTAGCTCGCGCGGTCCACGAGCAGCAGCACCTGGAAAAGCCCCACCCGGACGGAGACCCTCGACACGTACTCCCGCTCCCTCCATCTCGCGGGATAATAACCAGCGAGCGAGCCAAGGGAGAAGAGATCCACCCTCCTAATCTCTCCCTCTCCTTCTATATCTCGGCTACTCGGATCCCGTCCATGATGATTCCTTGCCCTAATTCTAATCCCCCCTCCCGAGATCTCATCCCATCTCTCGTTAATTGAAAGAGAGAGGAAGTAGAGTAGTCTCCAGGTCAGTCAAGTCTCCCCCCACCCTCTGACTTCTCCTCCTGACCGGAAAATTTGCTGCTCTTTTGTTCTTTTCATCACCAGCATATCAATCTTGTACTTTCTTCTTTCTATTTTAATCTTTTCTTTGAATAAAAATATTCTCTATCGAAGGTATCGGTACTGCTCTGTTGGAGGACGGAACGAAGGAAGGAAGAAGAGAAAAAAGTTGGAGGGAAGATTACCGGATGGGGTCTACGGAAGAGACCTCCACCGCAGGCGCTGCCGCCGAGAAGCCTTCCAGGAAGGCAGCGGCTTCTACTTCGCCCGCTCCGGCGGCGGCTCCTCCACCGTCGTCGTCCCGAGAATCGCCGACGCCAACCCAACCGCCGCTGCAAGTGGCGGCACATGTGTTCTCCGACTGGGCGGCGTCTCTGCAGGCTTTCTATGGCAGCGGAGCTGCTGCTACCGCACCCTATCCCTTTGCTTGGGGAACGCCGGTGAGTTGCTTAATTCTCTGGAGTTCTCTCCAACAAGAATTCTGATCTTATGTCGAACAATTATGCTTCTCTTCAGCGTCTGGAGTCGTCTTATGGTCCCCCGATCACGCACTCGCCGATGTATCCCAATGGAGCAGTGTATTCTCACCCCTCCATGGCCGTGGCGAGTGTCGAATCCTTTGCCTCTCAGCTCCTGTTTTAGTTATTAATTGGTTTTGTTGTATGACAATAGCATTGCGGTGTTGTTTGGATAGGGCATGGCTTACCCAACTACAGACCCATCGGATGGGAAGAACAAGGGGAGTTCCGGCAATGCTGGGGGTTCCCCGGGGAAGTCAGGGGATGGCAGTAAAATGACTTCGAGTGCTGCAGAGAATTCCTCCCGGAGGTGAAATTTGCTTCCAACTAAGTCTACTTACTGAATATATTTGATTGACTGGGGGTTGTTGGCGTTATAGAGTTTTGTTGTGATAATGAGTTGCTTTGGTTACTTGCTTTTTAACCAGTGGTGACAGTGGCAGCGAGGGGTCATCGGATACAAGAGATGATGACGCCAAACCAAAAGTATGCAATAGTTTAAGTTTATTTATTTTCCAGTGGAGTGGACTTTCTAGTTAAGTTAGAGATTGAAAAGAGTTCGTTTGCATCACACCATATTGCCTCCTACTAATTGTTGATAATTTAGTAACACATTAGTCTCTTCCATGGAACACATGTATTTTTTGAGGACCGAAATTCAATAGCTTAAATTAAACAGCAACTTGACTCTTCATGATAAATCAGCTTTAATTGCTACTCTGATTAAGTCGAATGAAACTTAGGTTTCATTTGGTGCTTCTTTGGTGTTACTCTGTCTGTAGCTTGTACATTAAAAAAGTTTATTGATCTGGCTTAAGATGCATTATTATTATTTTTCCATCTACAGGACTTATCTTCATCGAAAAAGAGAAGTTATGGCAATATGATGGCAGAAGGTGCGTTCAGAAGCAGAAATGCTTATTGCCTATGATAAATTTCAAAAGTATAATAACATATTATCTGCTTGGCTTGGCTCAGTGGATACTCCACAGCCCATCACTGCTGCCCAGTATGGTGGAACTGTGGTCGAACCATCTTACAGTAGTAGGGGAAGATCTGCCACAAAACTGCCAGTTTCAGCGCCAGGGAGGATAGTGCTTACTAGCCCTCCAACTAACTTGAATATAGGGATGGATCTATGGAATGCTTCCCATGCTGGAGCTGTACCTGTTAAAACTAGACCTACGGAAGCAGGTATTGCGACTGCAACAGGGAGATGGGATGGGGTCACAGCTGAACAGCAGCGGATACAGGTTACACTTACTAGATTTGATTTCTTACTCCAATTATGGATTGTGTACCCACATTATATATGTTTTTAATTTTCTTCATTATGTGGACGGATTGAACTTCTTAGAAAATATGTTCATGCCTTTTTTTGTTCAATTTTTGAAACTTGTACTCTCTTTTGCTTTGTTTAGTTTTTTAGATTTTTATCTACTCATTATTCCTATCTTGGCAGGATGAACGGGAATTGAAGAGGGAGAGAAGAAAACAGTCAAATAGGGAGTCAGCGAGGAGGTCAAGGCTACGAAAGCAGGTATTGTTTTCCTGTTTCCTTCTGAACATGTTAAATGCTTCCAAGGTCCAAAAAGGAAGAAAGAAATGCTTTTACTCGCTCATTTTTTTTTTTGTTTTCTGATCAGAAGTAAGGTTAGACAACACATAGACAAGCATATGGTGCAATTTTAGTGATTTCTACAATAAACACAAGGAGAATGATTTTTAAAAGATGTAGAAATTAGATGCATCAATAACTGGGATGTTGAATGCTTCTGGTTGTAAATGGAGAGAATAGCTCTAGAAGTTTTTAACTGAGTTGTATACTAAGGGCTCAAGGTTAAAAAGTAGGAGGGGGTGGGGTCTGTGCACAAGGGTGATACTTCTCAAGGAGGCATAACCGCTGATATGCATCAGTAAGGAAGAAAATATGCTGTATGCTTCAAGTTCATGCAAGAAGGATCAAAATTTTGCCCCATTTTGGTTAGATAACTTCTCAGCAAAAATTGAAATGTTTTGGCCAAGATCAGACAAAAACAAGTTTGCCAATTAGTGATGTGTTCAGATTGCTTTCTACTAATTAACTCAAAACAAGCTGAATTTTTTCACTGTATGTTTTGATTTCTGTTTTTAGTTTGAGCTCTTGAAACATTGAAATATATTTTTTTTTTCATCTGAATGCTTTAATCTAAATGAGGTTCTTAACCATATGATTTGCATGAATGTTTGAAAAATTAAACTAGACTGGTTTTCATTGATAGATTGAACTTTCTAAATGAGCTCTTAAGGATGAGGTGTATGCTAGGTGAAGGGAACTCTGGCCTTCAATTGTCAGAATAAGTAATATGTATCAGTTGCATGAGCAGTCACGCGACCAACATTCTGTGTGACTATGTCACATTCTGAAGCTTAATTAAGACAATGTTACCCATCAATGATTAAGTTCAGTAACAATGATTTCTAGATTACGTTTATCTTCATGCAAGGCAAGCAAATTTTGAAATCTTGAAGATAATTGATGAAAAATATTAAGTTACCAATAGAATCTGATGACAATTTATATGATCGAAAATTGAAGAATGGTATTGGATAATCTCAAAGAATGCGTGCATACTAAGTCCCATGTGGAAAGTCAGCAGAAAGATGGAAGCCTCTATCTGAAGGGCCCACCTCAAATCTCTTAGGTTTTTGACTCACTAGAAATGCACTAACTATTGATGTTCCGGAGAAGGCTCCTCTGTTTGTGTTTATTTTCAGATAATTAGTTTTGGTCAAGGTGCATGCCAGATTTAATTTTTTTGGGAATTTTATGAGAATGTATGTGGCATGAAGGCTTCATTTAAGATTAAATATGATTGCTTCACTAATCTTGCTTCCATAATATGGAAGAGTGGAGGTTAGTGGAGGTGCTCTTGTTGGAGTTGGAGCAGGATGGGTGAAACAGAGATGTTGCCTCTGAGTATGTCATGTGATCATGAGCTACAAATTTAAAGGGAACACCCAAAGGAAAATTTAGTTGAATAAGAGTGCAGATGGCCCAAATTGAGATCAGGTTGTGTTTGGCAAAACATATAACTTGGTTAAACTTTTAGCGTGGCTTCGGCTATACTTGTTATATCCAAGCTGTTCTTGATGACAGTTACCTTATTGAGGATAAGATGAGGGAGAGGGGTAGCTTGATATTTTGTTCCTGCTAGCCACTATCTATGACAGTTATCTAGCTTGTTTGTGATTATGTTTCTTTAGAAATTTGAACACGACACTATTATTAAAGGAAGACGAAGATGATGCTAGTTTCTTTGGTAGAACCTTTAGAAATGAGAAATTTCAAAAAATTAGGGTTTTATTTTCTTACAGCTTTGAGTTATGTGGTGTCATCACTTTGAAGTCATTCAAGATAGTGTGATATACTTTGACTCTGCTGGACTTCGAATATCTCCATGCATTCTTTCGACCTCACTCTGTTTTATGTGTACTTTCAGCCTCTTCCTATTTGATTGTTGGGAGAGTCCCCATCATTCCTTATTGCCTATTTTCCTATTAAAGCTACAGTCAGTTGACTTGAAAATCTTCTTTTTTCATCTTTTAGCCCTTCCTATGTTGGTAGCTATATCAGTGAAAAGGACAGTTCTTTAGATCTGCCAACTAGTTTTTTTTTTTCCCTCTTTTCTTTTCTTCTTAACTTCTGAGGAGGTATGGGGGCATTAAAAAATAATACTGCTGCAACTGTGAAGACCTGTAGCTCCGGCCTCTTCCTTATACTCGTTGCCGGCTGATTCATCCTCTTTACGCAATCCAGGGAGATTTATAATTATATTTTGGAAAAAAAGAGAAGAAAATGGAGAGGAGAAAATAAAACATAATGAGATGATCTTTCTTCTGTTCGCATTCGAGTAAGTCTTGGGCTCAGTACCGCCTGTCTCCCAAAGTCCTTTGATGAGCTGAGACTAAAATGACCAACATGTCTGATCCTTTTACAAGACTGGAGAGTCCCATCTAAAAGTGACCCAGAGAGGATCCAAGCCCATTGCCATATGGATGTTATATCATGGTCATAAAGGTCATAATCTCATATTGCGGTTGCCAACAAAATTTAGGACTCACTTGTTTATCATTGGTTCTAACATGCATCCATGTTTAAAATAATCTGAATATTGATAGCTACAATGTTTCACTGCTATTAGCCATGATATGTAATTATGATGACATATCATGATCATCATAGCCAACAATTGAAATATAGTAAACATATTTTATATTTTCTTTTAGTTAAACAGAATTTTGTAACAAATTTATAACCTAGACCATGTTGGCATTTTTTTCATTTTTCAATCCAGGCAAAAAATATGTTTTGGAACTGCTATTTCTACTTCATATGGAAGAATGTCAGGATTTCAAAAAACGAAAGCAAAATATTTGTGCTTTCAAAATTTTCTAAAATAAATCCACCTGTGAGGCTGTGAGTTAAGTCTAGATTCGTTTTCAGCACCCTAAAAACCCTTTGCTTGAGAGCATTTCTTATTCCCCATCTCCTTCCCATCTTTGAATGTAACCTACATATGAGAAATAAATTTACTGGCTCATTCTCTTGTCTCAACGGTGGAATCTCCATCTTTTCTTCTTTGGCAATCCAAAGATTCACTTTCTTCCTTCTCTTTCTTCCTCTTTTTCCCTTACACTCCTTTTCTTCATCCCCTCATTGTATGGTAGTTTGTTGCTCAAATCTGAGTGCCAATCCCAACTAAAGCCCCAATGCCAGTTGAAACCCTTCTTTGTATCCACGAATCTCAACTCTTCTTCTGTTTTCTTCTTGAACCAGTCCCAGCCATAGTTTCACCTACGATCTGCTTGAATATGTTACTGGGATCTGAACTGTGTATCATTCTGTTCAGACCTGTTCCTTAGAAACCATGTATTAAATCTAAATTAGATTCACATCTATCCGTTAGGTAGGAAACAAGAAACGGGACTATTTTTCAGACATGAATTATGTTCATCTTAGTTTGTAATTTGGACTATGTTTTGACCTGAAGTAGAAAACAAGGAATGGGATTATGTTCAAATACAAACTTTGTTTTCCCATTAGGAACTATATTTGGATCTGAATTATGTATCATTTTAAGATTGGTAATAAAATTCAAAATGAAAGAAACTGAGTTTTCAGCATGAGTCCATGGATATATTCTTTCAACTCAGTTTCCTATATAATGAAAGAAATATGCAAATATTTTCTGGTTCTTTGCTTTCCTTCTATCTGTTTGTTGGTTAATTTTTTAACAATACTATCAATATTTTCCAGTAGATATTGGACATACCTTTTTTGTTTGTAGTAAATTTTAGAGTTTTGTTGGTTTTACCAATGTCAACTTCGGTCTTTGCCTTCCCTCCCTGTATCCTTGGATAAAGTTTGATATATGTCTTATTGGAGTCTTTTTAGATCTTTGTTGTACATGCCCATACTATCTAAAGTTGATCCTCTACACTTTACCCATAATTGGTGCAACTTCTATATCTCCTTTACCATACCTATTCCTCTCTCCTTCCTAGCTTTATGGCACATCCATCTTGACATTTTTTATTTCTATTAAATTTATTTTGTTAGTCAGATCCTGTTCACTATGCCATATTCGAACTTACTTAGCATTTCAAGGCTTGTTTTTTTAATAAATTCTTCATCTAGTTGATAAGTTATGGATAGGTCATGTCACTCAGAAAATCCTTTCCACTTCATCCATCTAGTTTGGATACGAGTGATTAAATAGAAGTGCATAACTGCATATTGACTGCATCATACCATACTGGTAGTATAGTACTAGCATGGCCCTTAGTATGGCGTCACCTCTTGTTTGTTATGCTGGCACCTAGAGGTGTACCCTGTATCGGTCAGTGCCCTAATAATTTGTACCATATCATGGAAGGTATTGGTATGAGTGCAGGTAGCAGTACCTCAAATGTTGTTTAGTAGTATCTCATATGCAGCCCTTTTTTGTGTAATATATCCTATTTGATTATTCTATTGTTGCTTTTATCCATCAATCTTGACCGACGCCTGATCTTCACTTCTATTTTTCAAATTTCTGTTCTGCATACTATTTTAATTCTATTATTTGTAAGCCCTTATTCTCTAATGCTTTCCTCCCCCAAATCCAATTTAGTATTTAGTCTCGGCATATTTTCATCAATCAACACTATAGCATTTGCAAATAACATGCATCATGGGACATCCTTCTGAATAGCAATAACGAGTTTATCCATGATTTGGTTAAAAGGATATGGTCTTGGTCTTGATGCTTGGTCCAAGCCTGTCATGACCAATAAATTTGTTTTTTAGCATCACATTTACTTCTAACACTTGTTATTCTGGTCTATATGCCAATAATTTCACTTTACCACTTATGCACACCATTCCTTCTGAAAGCACCAAATGAACTGGTTAGTCCTATATTCTTTTGTGCTTTTTTTTTTAGGTAGTTTCTTGTCAGTTTCATAAGTAAGAAAGTAGCTTCCAGTGTTAGCCTTCCTGGTGTAAAGCCAAATTAGTTTTTTAAGATTGTCATCATTTTTTCTTAATATTATTTGTAAAGTTTTTGTTTAACTTCATAGAGTGGCTGATAAGTTTAATCCCAATATAACTAGAGTAGTTTTATCCTTCAACTTTATTCATACAAATGAATACCTTATACATGTCCGATCATTTGTCCTTTTTCTGGTTTTTAAAACGTTGCTAAGCTACTCAATTACCCAGAATCACCTTTTTGCATAACTTCATGGAGTGGCCAAGAGGTTTTATCCCAAAATAGGTTTGGTTTTTTGCATCACTTTTTCAAAAAAAAAAAAAAAAAAGGAAGAAAAAAGGGAAGAAAACATGTTAGAGCTAGATTAATGGTCCATTGAAGTATGAATAGTGTGTGTGTGTGTGTGTGTGTCTATATATATATATATATGTATGTATGTATGTATGTATGTATGTATGTGTGCGTGTGCGTACGTGCGTGCGTGTGTATACATATACATACATACATACATACATGTATGTATGTATGTATCTATGGATATGTATGTATGTATATGTATGTATTTATGTATGTATGTAAAATTGTTAGCTGCATTATTCAGTAAGATCTTTATGGGCCACAAAATGAACCAATGGAAGAGGGTGATAATAAAGTTAAAGAGAGCTGTCTACAATCTCAAAAGGACTAGTGTGACTTTATCCTTGGTTGCTTAAAATTATAGGTGTTCTTTATATCAAAATTTCCATTTTGCAATGTGCATTTGTTGCCCAGAAAAAGAAAAGGGCATCTTCCTCTATGTGCCCCAGCCTACCCACCCAAGATATTATTGCTAAGTTGGATCTGTGATAAAACCTTTAAGGATGCGTGAAGAAAAAGTAAGGTTTGAAAGTGCAGGAATTGCACCTGTTAAAAACAGTGTGATCAATTGACTCATAATATGTGGTCATCCTTACTTATATATAATGAGAAAGGTTTAGATCACTTAAGACACCTCCAAAGCCCAAAGCCTCACAGTTCCCAAAAAAAAGGTTCTATGTATCAAAATTTCTGTTTTTGCGGTGTGCATCCTTTGCCTGGAAAAAGAAAAGGGCACTTTCACTGCATGCTCGAGCCCCACTCCCCAATCCCCCCTGCCTACACATGGTGCCCTTTTTGATGGAATCACAGCTGTCCACTAACTGTGTGCAATGCCTGTGCATATGCATCATATATGTTGGATCCGGCATGCAATGAGATTGAAGAATGCCTAACTAAGATGACAGGCTTTTATTCGTGTTAAAGGATCAGGAAAGAGGATGGAAGAATTTAACATGACAAGAAAGAAATTAGAAATCTGGCAATGATGATGAATGTAGCTCCTAATATGAACAAGTAAAAGGCGAAGAAAGTATCATAAAGCTGACCTTAGTAGGGGTCATGCTTGTTGATGATCACTATGGTTATTTTACAAGTCTAGAACTTGTCTTTTTGCTTGTATTTTCCTCTTTTTTTTTTTTGGTACCATTAGACTTTTTCATGGTATGCTTTAAATGGCTCCTTATCAATTATGCTATCAGTGTGTGATGTTATTATTTTCCCAAACTAATTAGTGTTGGTCCTTCGTGATTACGCTTGTGGAAGCTGGGTGTTTGACCATGATGAGAGAATTCCTGCTCTTCCTTTTTGTCAGTTTCCTTTATGTTAGTTGCTTATCTTGAAAGCAAAAGCTTGTGCTTATAATATCAAGACGACTTTTCTCTTTGCTCTTGATGGCACCATTTGCCTATTCCCTTGAAGTGTCATATTGATTTAATTATTTTTCTTTTTCATTATTCGTAAGCTGGAGTTGCTGGAGTCTAATTGTCTCTTTCTTTTCTCTGATGCCAGCAAGAATGTGACGAGTTGTCAAGGAAGGTGGCTGAACTGAACAGTGAGAATAGTGCACTAACTTTAGAGGTTGAAAATCTCAAGAAATTTTGCAGGGATCTGAAGGCAGAAAATGAGTCATTAGAGGTTAGCTACTTCTCTTTCTTCTCTTCTTTTACCTTTTCAATGTCAGCCTTGATTATTATTTTCATTGATTGTTACATTGTTGTCTATTTGAAAGAATTCTTCAAGTCTGCTGAAGCATTATCATGCTCTAATAATGCTGTACTATTAACTGTAGTGAATAATTGAAATCTAACCTTAACGTCACTGGAAGAACTTCCAAAACATCTCTGTATCCTTTCTAAACGTGGATCACTATGGCATGCTGGTCACTCTAACTTCCAAATCAGCTGTCCCACAAGAATAATTCTTTAGAAAAACCATGCATCTTACTTCTAACCGGCCATGTTTGTTCTTATTCCCATGTTATGGTGTTTGTGTTTGAAAGATCCAATCTCTCATCCTTCAACTCTCTTCATTATATTAACAGAATTTATACTGCTTTTAAAAATAATTCATCAAACTAAACATAATTACTGCAACAGGCAGGCTTGACTCACTTCTATGGGGCTGGCATGGTTTCTGCTTTGGGAAGCAAAGTTGAGTCATCAGCAGTGCCATCAGTTGGTGGTGACGGCAGTGACCATGTTCATCAAAGTCCAGTTGATTCCAATCGGAACAAGGGGAAGTTCTATACTGGCATTGACAATCCCAATCAACTTTGAGGTGAATCGAAACTTTTTAATCCTCAACCATCATTCTAGGAGCCTTGACTCTTTTTTGCATGTGAAGAGGGTATGTAAAGCTACCAATATACGTAGGTAAAAGATTCTGAAGAGCTTTGAGTCTTTTTGGAGCTTATAGGTCATTGAAGATTATTCTGGGAAAAGGGAGGTGTTTATGGATTGGTGTAGCAGCTTTTTCATTGCTTCCAATTATCTTTCCTCTCCCCTTCCCCTTCATCACTATCTTCTTCTTCTTGTTCTTTTGCTAACTAGTTTGCTGATTATGACTTACCAAACAAAAGTTCGGCAATTCTGACAAAAGAGAAAAAATTGCTCTCATGCGTGGTTTTTCAGTTGTTTTTTTTTTTGTTGGGGGTGTGGTGTGTTCTCTTTTGGTGTAAAGAAAGTCTTATATCTAAACTGATCCTGTAGTTGTGTGATAAGTTTTGTTAGGACCGGCATCATCCCATGTCTCTGGTACAAAACCTTGGCGACTGTCTGAAAATGTGCAGTTTTTCTTTCATCTTGTGTAAAGACAGATGCATATATTTATGGGATGGTGTTGTAATTTAATTCCTCCTCGCCCATCACAGGAAGATGTTTATCCTGTTTCTTCTTTCCCATGTTGTGGTGGGGATCCAATCTCTTGCCTTCCCCTACCGTTTGTGTGGTGGTCGAGTTGGATCTTCCAAGTAGATCAGGCCTGTTTTCTGGAAGAAAACAGTGATCGTGGGGTTCAAATGACTCCAAAAGATGCATGCTTATATCAAAATCCAATCTCCCAAGGAAAATTGTCTGGATGAGAGCGCCACCACTACTTTTAAAGCATAGCATCCAGGTTCCCTTCGAATGTATCAGGTAAATAAAGTTATTCATTTTCATAAAGAGATGATTTTAGTGTATGAAACCCTATTCGGATTTGATGCTGAAATATTCAGTAATTTGTAGCAGCAGATTTTCAGTGATTCCAGTAAGAAATGTGGAGACATCTCATGGAATTCAAGTACTAGCAGAATGCATTACCCAAGAAACACAATCATAAAGAAAACAATTTGCGCATTAAATACAATTGAATTTTTACACGCAGCTTGATTTCCTACGTGGCTGTTCTTGTAAATGGGTGAGCTAGCATTCAAGGTTGACGCAGCCGAAAGAATAGAATCCTGGGCATTGAAGGGTCCAAAAATTTGGTCAGTCACTTGAGGGGATCTCATGCAGAAACAGGTGGTTAGCGTATTTTAGGATTTGGGAAGGAATATTGGAATTTAGTGCGATGCTACCACGCATAACCTGCACCAGGTGCGCCGCGGGATACAATTTTTTCTTCATGTAAATATTCTTTAAGTGCAATATAATAATAAAATATTTTAATAGCCAAATTTCTCTCTTACCGACTAAAAACTTCCATTATTATTCCTCTAACTTCTCCCCTTCCCGGTTTCCTCTTCTAATTCTAATCCACTCAGTACGTCCAACAGAAATCTAAAATAACGGCATTATAGTTTATAACAGCTTCTATGCCCAACAGGAATGTGTTATTCAGCAATATAACATTCCGCTATATCGAAAATATTTTTTTTTTATTTTCTTCTGTAAATAAAGTTTTTTTTTGATAGAATAGATAATTCCATAAATACATCCAAGAAAATCTAAAAATAAAATATCTTTAAAAAAAAGGGGGCGTTGCGCAGGTCCATCCATAGAAACGGTCCTGCATTCTCCGCAACAAAAGCTGCTGTCCAATCCGCCGCCGTGTTTGCATCCCGAAAGATATGCCTGATGATGATAGCAGTATATCCAGACAGCATAACCGCGATATCCTGTAGGAGGAGATGACTAGTATTACCTCAAATACACATTTGGAGTCAAGTAACAACGGTAGCAGAGTCACCCTCAATAATAAGGTGCTCAGTGTGGAGGAACGGACAAGCAAAAGTGATCCCAGCCCAAGCAGCCCAAAGTTCTGTAGAAGGAACAGACGAATCCCAGAGCTTGAATCTAGAGGCAGGATTGCGGATAATAAAGCTAGCTCTACCCCTCCTCCCCCTGACACTGCCATCAAAATTAATCTTGAGATACCATAGAGGGGGATCCCAGGTGATAAAAATTCGATGGGTCACTGCAAGAGCAGGGTAGGAATCCCAGATCTCCGTGTGTTTCAGGTCAACATCAATCACCTCTGCCACAGAGGCCAAGGCCTCTCCAGGATAAACCTCATCGAATACCTCCTTGACTCAAGCACTCGACTGTTTCTGAAAAGCCAAATCTGTTGCGTGATGTAGGCAGTCCCAATACCAACGAGCCTCAGTCCACCACTACCAATGCTCCTCCTCAGAAGATCCAAAAAATCCTAGGCAGGGGACTCAGATTGGGGAAAATCTCTATAATCACTTGTCATGCGCCACACCTAAGCCGCTCTCGGGCAAAGAAATAGCATGTGCTCAATCGTCTCCTCCTCAATGTTACAAATTGGGCAGGTAGACTGGATATCCATATCTCTCCCTTTGAGGATAGATCTGGTCGGAAGCCGCTTCCAAGTGATCTTCCAAAGAAAAAGACTCACCTGCGGGTGCAGTTCGATTCTCCAGATCCATCCAATATCCAGGCTCCTCATCGGCTCCCTCCAGAAATGACGATAAAAATCAGCCGTCACCACCCTCGGTAGGCACGAAGATCTCCAGACCCTAACACCCTGAGTGCTCTAGGTCGGAATCGCAATGGACCGCATGCGCTCGGCCAAACTCTCCCCAAATAGTTGGGTCAAGGCCCCCAAGTCCCATCTCCGATCATCCTGGGTGAGCAGATCACACACCCTCAAGGAGTCTTCCACCTCTGAGCTGATGAAGGTCGGCCACCGACACAATAGTATGTCAGTAATTCAAGTATCTGATAAAACATTCACAGACCGATCATCACCCACAATCCACCTAGTCAAAGGGATAACCTCAAGCGTTCGCACACAAATCTCTGTCCAAAAGAAGGAGCATCTCCTAGTCGTCTGAACCTCTGAACTAGTGATCCAAGGGTCATACCTTGCCCTCATCACCAAGCTCCATCAACTGTCGAGATCGAGAAGGAAACATGCAGCATGCTGGGCGATAAGGGCTTCCCACCTAGCAACCAAGGAATGGATGCCCAATCCTCCATCCGCCAATAGTTGACATACTGTATCCCAGGCCAATAGGTGAATACCACCATCTCCCGACCTCGATCCCCATAAGAACCTCCGGAACTGCTGCTCGATCTTCACCACCAAAGTCTTGGGAATGATAGTATTGGAGAGAATATAGATAGACATAGCACTAAGCACTGACCTCACCAGGGTAACTCAGACCATCATAGATAGTGCCCGAGCCTGCCAACTCTCAAGCCACTCGTGGATCGATTCCATCACCCTGGCACATTTAGTCTTTCTGACCCTACAGCTAGTCATGGGAACCCCCAAATAGCACAAGACCTCGTTGAGCTCAGCCACCCCAAGAACATCTCTAATCATGTGCCAAAGCTGCGACAGAGTTTTTGAGCTAAAATGCACTGTCAATTTATGGAGATTCACCCTCTGGCCCGAGGCGAGGCAATACTCCTCCACAACTCTTCTAAAGTATGCAGCACTCCGAACCGTGGTCTGATCCAGCAACAAACAATCATCTGCAAAAAACAAGTGCGAGATCGGCTGAGCCCCAGAAGGCAAGAGTCTAGGTCCGATCTCTGGGATGCAGCATGGAGAGATTGCAAGAGGACATCAGCACAAATAATAAAGAGATACGGGGATAAAAGACAACCTTGTCGCAGCTCCATGGTCGAGAAGAAGTCGGTCGAGGGAGTCCCATTAATCAATATAGCGAAGGTGGGTTTGCAAATGCATGCCATGATCCATCCTATCTAGCAAGGGTGAAAGCTAAACTCCTCCAATGCCCACTCCAGAAAAGTCCATCTCATGCGATCATAGGCCCGCTCCATGTCCAACTTGATCGTCATTAGACTACGGCGAGTCGAGGCCCGACGGAGGTCATGCATAAACTGCGCTATAAGGATATTGTCAGAGATACTCCGACCACTGACGAACGCCCCTTGCTCAGGATAGATCAATTGGGGAAGAATCAGCTTCATCTTGCAAACCAGAAGCTTAGCACAGACTTTATACATAATAGTACATAGACTGATAGGTCTATAGTGGTTCGACTTTCAGTCGGCAGGTATCCGATCAGTCACATAGAACTCCTGCACCACGGCAATAACCTCCAACTGGATGATGGGCCAATAGCGTCTAAAGAAGAGAGGAGGAAAGCCATTAGGCCCAGGGGCTTTATCTTTTGCTATCAACCACAAAACACTTCGGACCTCATCCATCCCTACCGAAGTGGTTAGCTCCTTATTTTCCTGCTCTGAGACCACCTCGCGGGGCAGGAGAGCCTGGAAGGTATCAGCCACACTCAACAACTCCATCCATCATGATGTGAAGAATTGCACCAGCTCCTGTCTCACTTCCTCCTCCTCAGTCTTCCACTATCCATCAGCCCCCCGATAGCTCCAATCCTGTTCTGATGTCTACGGATGATGGTAGCCTAATAAAAGAATCTCGTATTTCGATCTTCTTCCTGAATCCATTGAATTCTGAACTTCTATCTCCATAAAGTCTCCTACTGCCTCCAGAGAGAGTGATGCTCCAAGAGTCTGCTCCAAAGATCGACCAACTCATGATCATTCAGGCCCCCTTCCCGATCTTCCCGCTCTTGCAGCTCCATGATGGTGGCCTTCACACCCTCCAGCTTCTTGAATATGTTCTCCACCTTAGTCCTGTTCCACCACAGAAGCCGCCGCCTCATCAGTTCAAGCCTTCTAGTCACTCGGTATCGGGCGTTGCCTCTGACCGGTAGTCTCCAAACATCCCTCACAATCTCCTAGGATCAAGGATAAAAGAGCCAAAACTTCTTAAAATGAAAAGGACTTCAATGAGAGGAGGAAGAGTCAGACAAGAGGAGAATCGGATAGTGGTCGGAGGTGATTCTTGGCAAGTGGTAAACCATGTAAATTGAAAATCTCTAGACCCAGGAGGCAACCGCAAGAATTCTGTCAATTCTCTCCCACACCCTAGCACCTCCCTGATGATTATTGCACCAAGTAAAATGTGGGCCAGTAAACCCCAGATCCACAAGACCGACAGCATGGATGAAGTCTCCAAACTCTTTGGACTCAATATCATAGACAAAAGGCCTCCCTCCCCATTTCTCCTGTGGATCGATGATACAGTTAAAGTCACCAACCGCAACAGTGGAAATGTTTTGATCAATCATACTCAACACCTCTTGCCAAACAATCCTCTTCTCTCTGTAATACGTACTAACATACACACAGGATAAAAATCAAATATCACCATTCATTTTGAAATAATAATAGCCACTTGTTGATTACAATTGTGAGATACACCTACCATAGCAATATTCAATCTTCAAACTACAATGATGCCCTCGGATAACCCCTGGGACTCAACAGCATAGAAACCTCAGTTTGCCGAAAAATGAAGCCGAGTACGAGCCAGACTTAGACCCACATAATCTAGTTTCAATCAGGATACGTAGGTCAGAACTATGAAGCTGTATAACTCTTCTGAAAGCAGACTAAAACGAAGGCTTGCTTGCCCTTCGAACATTCCAGAGCAGCACCTTCGTGAAGTGGGTCCTGGGTCCTGATGCTCCACTGCCACCTCCTCACCACTGTCTGCCACATTGCGCCCCCTGCTGTCAAAAGGGCAGCCTTCAAACGGTCAACCACCTCCTCACGGCCCGCAAGCGGCACCTCCCCCGGACTCATCCCCTCGCCTGCTACAACCCCCGCCCCCACGAAAATTGAAACGGCCCCCTCCAATTTTCCATGGTCAACCTGACGATCAACCCGCTGCATCGCCTCTGGTGGGGGGCTGGTGATGGTAGAAGATGGGTGCTGTCCCTTTTCTCCCGCTGCTCCAACCTCCCGGTCGCCCTCGCATCCGGCCACTCGCCTGCTGGCTGGCGGAGAGACCTCGCCACTCTTAGAGGAGGCAGCCCCCGCCTCGTTCCCTCCTTCGCCACTGCTGCAAGCCACTTTCCGCTCCATCGGTGACGGCCGCAGGTGGTGCCGGCCGGAGTCATCACCCACCTGAGCAGGGACGCCAGCCACCGGAGACGCCCCTGCCACCGATCCGGAACCCATCTCCCCCGAGATCGCTCCCAGGCCTGGGGAGCCACCGCGCGAACCAGCCTGCCGGTCCGCCCTACTGTCCGGGTCCACCTCCTTCCGTGATGAGCACTGCTTCGTCTCCCGAGCCGAACTTCTGGCTCGTTTTAGGGAGGGCCCAGCCGCCTCTTCCATGTACTGGTCGACTGGGCCTGGGCTCACTTCCAGGCCCACCTCTATAGCGTCCGGACCCGGATCCAATTGAGCCAGCACCTTGAACCCAAACCCGGACTTGTCCGCCTCGACTCGCATCGCACCCGATTGCACCCTTGTCTTTTCCGATGGCTGTCATTGGACAACTTTGATCGGCTTTTGCCAACCGTCGAAGTCCAGAGGAGAATCTGGCGAGCTCACCGATAGTCGAAAGGAGTTGGGACGTGACGGCGAGGAACTAGGGGCCGAGGAATCAGGGTTGGATTCCTCCGATCCTTTGGGTTTCATCGGAACCCTAATCGACCGCGACATCTGGATCCTTGAGGTAGCCATCCACGGGCACATCCGCGGTCGATCGATGGTGGACACCTTAGTAGTCATCGACTCAACCCCTTCCACCACCATCGAAGAAGCTAGAAAGTTCTCTGATTGAAGCTCCCGCCCATCGTCCATTTTCTCCTCCGATGGGAAAGGGCATTCATCATCAACATGCCCCATTCGGGCACAACCATAACAAATGATCGGAATGTTTTCCAAAATAAAAGCTTGCCAAAAAACCCCATCATCTATCTGAATAAGGACTTCCGATTTCAAGAGTTTCCCTACATCGAGCTCCATCAGAAACCGAGCAAATCCATTTTTCGATAGTGGTCCATAAAGTCGTCCACCACAATCGGTTTCTCTACCTTCGCCACAATCCCTTGGAGCATCTCAGAACTCCAAAACTTCATTAGTAACCTAGATAGACGCACCCAAACAACCACCCACCGCACTTGCTTTGTTCGGGGACGAAGCCCGGCACTCAAGGCTCAACCGTCAATAGCTGTCCGATGACGAACCATGACCCACCCTAGAGAACCCCCTTACAATCCGCTGTTGATTGAAAACGGATTAGGTGATGGTCTTTCGCTAGGGCAAAACCCTCCGGATTGTATGCAAGTTTATCCCGATCTTTAAACTCCTTTGCCATCCAATCCGTTAGCACCCGCTGGTCGATACTGCATACCAAAATGGAGACCTTCTCCCATTACTTCCGCACCGCCACTCTATCCTCCTCCAGAAATTTAAGAATCTTTGTAAAATACCGCTGAAGCTCCTCCAACTCCATCTGTGAGATTTTGTGTTTCATCCACCGGGACTGCCGTGCCTAACCCTGCACAGCCCGAACCCACGTCTTCGCCTCCCCACGCAGCTCCAGTGAGGAGCAAGCACTCCCACCACTTCCCTTCCCCTTGTCCGCCATAGCCACCGCCAAGTGCCCAGCTTCCGTTCAAACAATGGCCTGAAAGAAACCGCACGATTCTCAACGCAAGCACCCAAGCGCACGGAGCGGACTGCCGCTGTATCTACCTTTTCAGAATTCACTTTTTGGCGTTATTTTGTGCCAAAACAGAGCGTACGGTCTTAAATGATAATTTTTTTAAAAAAAAAATCCAGTGAATAGTGAATGTAAAAAAATATTGCCTTAATTTTCCTGTTATAGCCCATTATTTGAAGCAAAACTTTCAAATGTAACATTCCTCGAACTCTCATTAATTGAAGCAAAACTCTCCACCAAACCTGATCAAAATGTTCCAAGTCTGGTAAGATTTCAACTGATGAATTAGCTCTCGTTCTGTTTCTCATGCAATTGAAGACTGTAAAGCTAGAGAGGAAACTGAACCAGTAACTTGAAGTTAAAAACTACGTTACAGATCAAGGCCAGTGTAACGACAAGGAAAGAGAAAATATCAGGGCCCGTGTACGCCATCCCAACTTCAAATGACAACTACTTCAAACAGTATGGATATTCACAGCTTCGGTAAGAAAAAAATATAGACAGAAAATTTACACTGCGTAGTGCCTCATCAGGCAGCAGCGTATGATGGATAAAGACCTACCAAGTCGTACGCATGCTGCAAGTCAATTTTCAGCATCTGAGCCTGAATCATGAGTCTCTCGTCTTGTGGGTGGGCTAGGGCCCTCAATCATGTTCTGCCCTTGTGGTTGGACTGGATGAGTCAAATCCTTCACCATCTGATTAGCTGGTTTCAGAGATTTTATAGAAGAATCAGCCAATTGTCAGGAAGAGCTGATACACAATTCCTTAAAACAAGCTAGCATGAACAGTTGGACAAAGTCCTGAAGAGACTGACACCACAGAAGAAAAATTTAATGAAATGCTAAATTACAAAGATCAATGAATGTTGCTACAGTTTGTCAAGTGGATGTATCTCTTACATGCTAAGTTCCAGCAAAGAAAAGCACATCAAGACTAGGGGTCTCAGAGACAACCCAGGAAATTATGGACTCGCTGGATGAAAGATATTGGTTCACTAAAAAGAACTTCTTGCTATTTTTCTCCACTCTCAAATACATGTATGAAAATGTCCAAATCTTTTTGACATCCTATGGTAGAAATAAAAGATAAAAGAAGAAAAAAGAAATCTTTTAACAAATGCGATAGAGAACCTATAGTTATCTGAAACATTAACCCATTGTTATATGTTGAAAATTAAAACTTGGGTCATGATCCAGCATAAAAAAAAAAATCATAAATGGGAACATAACATTCATGCATGCACTGATATGCTTTTCTGTACAAGCAGGTTTGTCTAACATACGCGACGATGAAAAAGAGTAATAAACCACCAAAAAAGATCGAGTCTCTGTACCTGTCATAGCACACTTAACAACCAGAGCTTTCACAAACTGAATTTCTCCATGGTGAGCGCTCATAAACTTTTCCTGAATGTTTAACAAAATCCCATTTATCATTATCTTATAGAAAAACATATATACAGCATTATTGATGAAGAAAAATTAGAAGTCTGAATCCTACATATTGTGACTAGCTTATATACTACAAATGACATTCAAAACGACAACCAACAGACAATTATTAGACAAGGGTCAGCTAAAACAATCAACATTACGATCGTAAGTATTGCTGTTTATAAGCTGAAAGCTTGAATTCCATAAAATATTTGATGAGCAAAATTTGCAAAAACTTAAATGTTACACAATCAGGACTAGCTTACATAGTACAAATGACTTATAAATTGTAGCTAGCCTAAAGACTAAACCATTCAACAAAGTGATAGTAAATATTGCTGTATAAAATAAAGGTATTCTTTAAAGGGTTTGGCGCATTGGGCACTTAAAAATACAAACTATGAAGAATCATATGTCATATCCCAAAAGTCCCAAAATGAAAAACAGGCTACACAGCATGAAACTGCTCAGAGTTCACAATTTCACCTATATATCATTTTTCCAAGCCACACAGGAGCAAAAGGATGTCTATATTAGCTACAGGGCCCATTTATTAATTCAATTAAAACAGAGGGGCATAGCAAGAAACGTACGATTTCAGTGGACAAGAAACCAAGCAGACGATCAATTCTAGCCTGATGTTTCAACAGGAACGGACGCAGGTGCCTGGCATATAAATGTTTTGATCCCTGAAATATTACAACAAACAAGCAACTGTGTTGCCACCTTAAAGACTTACTGAAATGGCTAATCCAATGCATGTCTATATTATGGAACTTCAGAACCAAGCATCGAGCAGACAGAATGCATAGAGGGTTATCCAAATTAACAATCCACACAATTCATGAAAACTGACACTGTTCAAAATTGAATTGTTAAGCCATAAGTCACACTTTTACGAACATGACTATGCATACATGGTCAAAAAATAAATAATATTTTAGTATTATGACATATAGCTTATGCCAGCCTGTAAGGGTTGAAATCCTTTTTCTGGGACTAACATAGTGTCCAAAGATGCCCAAAAGATTGGTACTTAATTACCTAATGAATGTGGATCAACTTGAAACAAGGTCCAGTCATTGAGCAGATTGGGCATCAGGTCACAACGGGTGGATAAGTCAACATGTGTGAGAAGGAAGAGGTGTGGTTGGGGAAGGCGGCGGGGGGGGGTGTTGGGGGGAGGGAGTGAGGTGGGGAAAGATTCCTCCATCCTCCTCCCACTCCCCCTCTCTCTCCTACCAGTGAAACCCTGCTCCCTTTCCCTGCCTTATTCCTTCATTTCTGTCACTGTTCGCTTTTCTCCAACAGTGCTACCCCAAACCCAACACTCCTCAAAAATAAACCTCAACCATAACCAAACCGCCAATGCCTGTAGATTGGCAAAGAGATCAAGGGAAACCATGCACGCCCAAGGAGGAGTGGTGGATGTAGACAAGGAAGAGGGGAGGTGGGGTAGACAATGAAGAGGGAATGGGACAATGTGAGAGTGAAGATCGGCAGGCAGTTGGCTTGGAGAGGGAGGAAGCTACTGTTGTTGAATCCGGGGTTAGGTGGGAAGGGAAGATGATAAGGGTACTGGATAGGATTACAACGAAGGAATGTGCCTATGAATTCATAGAGTATCCTAATTCATAGAATTTATTTTATACACTAGAATAATTTCTGATGTTTTAAAAGAAAGATCAATGACCTGCTAAAATACAATTCTGATATATAGAGCAAATCTGTTATGGAGCATTGATACGAATTACATACATTACCGGATGGGAGTTGGAGCCAAACAAGAAAAGCAAACTTCATGTGGTAGTAAAATGGAAACCTGCAAAATATGACCAAACAGCCATGCTGGATTATAAAATATTTGATTCAATAGTGAGTAAGTCTTTCACGTTAAGTCAGCTTGAAATGAAAATATCAGCAAATACATGTTTAAAAATATTTAATTGCATCATGTTCATATCAATAATTGTAAGGATCCAAAAAGCATTGGTTTAGCTGAGTGCCAGAGAATATTATCCTAATCTTGCACATGATGAAGATCTCGATAACAGCCAAACTGTAATCTGGTAAAAACTTTAGTCTCTCATAGTCTTGTTTAAATCTAAACTAAACTTCAAAGTCACATCTAGGTAAGGACTTTGTCCATCTACTGAAATTTTCCATGTAGTATTGTGATTTCCAGGGGCTATGCAGAACTCTTGTAGTTTCTGGAAAAGAACCTTTGGTGCATGGTATTCAAAGATTATGAAACAAAAATGGATGGAAATTGCAAGGCCAAACTCAAAGTATATCTGGAATCATGAAGGAGTCTTCCCACACAGAAGCCATAATAGCATCAATTCTTGGTGCACAAACTGTCCATCTACTGAAATTTTCCATGCAGTATAGTGATTTTCAGGGTTATGCAGAACTCTATAGTTTCTGGCAAAGACCCTCTGGTGCATGGTATTTCATAGATTATGAAGCAAAAATGGATGGACATGGCAGGGTCAAACTCAAAGTATATCTGGAATCATGAAGGAATCTTCCCAGACAGAAGCCATAGTAGTACGAATTCTTTGTACACAAACTGAAGTGTTACCAGTTCTTGCACCCAAAACCACTAGTTTTCCAGAAATAACAAGTCATAACAATATAATGGACATCCTGCAAATATGTCAACAACACAATCCAAAATCTAAGCCTTAAATAATTAATAAAGCAGATCAAGTTTTCATACAAATAAATATACCAGGAAAGAATTTTGTCAGAGAACACTTCCACAAGACTGAAAGATCCATAAGCTGCAAATTCCAAAAAACATGAATTTAATTATCAGTTACCAGAAAGGGTTGGAAGCCAAGACAACAACAAGTACATAATAAAGAGAATGCCATGTATTTCTGTCAGAAAAGAATTGTTTTCCTGTCTGAGTACATAAACAGCAAGTACTTTTGCAACTGTTTACTGAAATCTTAAATTGGGTACAAGAAAGTTGAAGGTAAAATCTTCATAACATTATGAAAGCAAGAGCTCCTTGAAAATGTTTGGCCTTGATGCCTTCTTGATGGCATGAAGGTATAGATCTTATTACACATGCATTATTTAATGATACTCAGAGTGCTATTCACATGCCAAGAATCCAACTCATGCGTGGACGAACCATATCGAGTTTGATTGCCTTTTCATCCACCATCACAATACAACCAATCAAGGTTTAAACTACCTGTGGGTTACCAGTATCGTAAGGCTCCATATGATACAAAGCTTGCCTGCTAGTTCTAGCATAACAGCACTAGAATGTCATACCATGTGTCAATATAGTACAATACTAAGAGACATACTAATACTAATAACTTACTACCATGGAATAGCATGACCGATATGGGTCGGCATCAGTTGTTCAGTCCAAAGTTACCAACACTTTCATTGCATTGATCTTTTATGTGCTATATTGCTTGTGCTTCTCTTCAAATCTTTCTCGCTATTTACCTATGGGATTGATACCTTTCATCTACATAATTGGCACTTGTTCCCATGTTATCAAAGGCAAATGAATACCAATCTAGTCATGTAGGGAAATGGCATCAATTAAAAATCCGCTTTGTATGTGAGAAGACCATGATCTCAAGATTCCCTTCTACATAGGATATAGAAAAAAAAAAAAAAAGCCTTTACATACAAGATGATTAATGTTTAATGAAACTTACAAGACAAAACATAAGAAAAAAGAATAGCCTAAGTTTCCCATAAACAATCTCCTTTATTTGATCAAGTAGCTCGAACAAAAGGTTACACTTAACTACGCTGTTAAGAATCCATGGATTCAGGCACCTTTCCCCAGTCCTTTCCCATGATTCAACATTTACAAGATAGACCGTAAGCAGACACAATTAATGAAACCATGGACAAAATGGGTACATAATCCTATCTGAGCTAGCATTGTAAATCTCTTATAGTAATAGTCGTGGCAACTCTAGGACAAAAATCAATAAAGGCAATGCGGAATCAAAAGAAGAAGAAAAACAGGAGGTGAGGAATACATGAGGTGATGATTACAGGCCATTTCTTACTTATTAATAAATATGGTGTTCCAAATAGGTAATATGAAGAAAATTAGAACCACATTATATAATTTTTTTTCTTTCATCCCTTAAAAGCAACTATTGTGACACCAAAAAGGGCTGTTTGCACCTACATCTTTTAGCGCAGAGAGAAAGTACAACGAGAAAGAAGGGTCACCATTTCGAATAATGAACAAAATACAACCATTGTCATCACTAACCTGCCCAATACAAGAGCCACTTTTCTTGCTCATTCCGGTCTTTCTTCTCTATAGCCTTGAACGTAGAGTAAATGGGCAAGCCAATCCCTACCGTACAGCTGCACAAGCCAAAAGAAAGTGATATAAAAATATGAGATATCAAAGATAGTGTTTTCATGCCTTACGTTTTACCATTCAAAAATCTTTTGACCAGTAAAAAGCAATACAAGCAGTTCTATTGCATATAAAATAAACATCGAGCAATTAATGGGTCACATTTCTTGGTCAAACAGTTAGTTTTTCTACAAGCAAAGCACAACCTATATATGTCAAATATAATTAAAAAAATGACACTAAAGCTCACCAAGCTGTTCTAGTGACAATGTTAGAACCAATTGGGCAAAGCAGCAAGCGCAAACCAACCTGCAAGTTATATGAGATTTGTGAACATGGAATTCAATCTCAAAATCGAGCAGATGCAATATGTTTTCATGAGTGTAACAAATACTTGACAAAGAACCATTAGCTTGAAAGCAACAATCCAATTATTGTTCATACTCATCTAAGACCTGGAAGGAGTTATCATATAAGCAGGCAGCATGGATCCAAATAAATAAGCATTTATTCATACAAACAGATAAAGAACCTCAATTACCTTTTTCTCTTCTTAATTTAGATTATTTACAAGTTTATGAGATTGATGTCCTTCCTGCCAACTATTATCCATACTTCACAGCAGGTCTCTCTCTTGCTCAGTGCCTAACTACACACTCATTACCAAATTTTAGAGCCTTCAATCCATGTCACGAGTAAGACATAGAAAGCTCTCAAACTTTGATAGATCATACTTTGATAGTTTGATCCTCTAATTTGATTGTTTAAACAAGAAGGATTGCACAATAAGATTAAAGAGACCCATGGCCAGATCAAAGCAAATCAATACCACCAAGAACCATTGAACTTGGTTTGAAGATGTCCACAAAGAATAGAAGTGTTCTTCATAAACCAAAATTATATTATCTCCCTCTCTATTTGTATAATTAAACACCCGATAAAAAGCTCCACAGACAGAAAAAAAGAATATCCACTTACCACAGCCTATTCTAACATTTAGCAAACCTGCAAGAAGTAAAAATGTCTTCAAAATCCCTACTGAAAAAGTATGATTGATCATCATGGAAAGGTCAGACAAATGCATGCCATGAACTAACTTTCCTAAACAAGAGCCCAGTTCATGACCTGCAATAATTAAAAAAATCATGCATGATCCCTGTATTAAGGTTAACTATGTGTAGGATTATAATACCTCCTCTCTGCATCTTGCATCAACACATTTGTGAGACTCCATCAACTTATGATCTCCTCAAAATCATAACTCGAAGCATATACTTGAACCATCATCATTTTAGGATCACCGAATAAGATTATAAGACAACAACCCTTGGTACCAACTGTTCCTTCTTTCAGACAGATAGATAAGCATGACAGAAGTTGAGGTACAACCTTCTGAAATAAACCTCCATAAGAAAATCCCTCAAACTTCACTATGTATGATTGAAAAGATATTTTAACTCATATAAACTTGGGCCTTGCTTTCATTCATTACAAGGGCAATTCTGTACTCTTCCTTACAAACCATTTCAATTTTCGATCCATGAATCAGCTTCAGAGCTAACCACATCACTAAAAGATTCAAGCTTTGGAACACAGACATCAGGGAAAAGCAGACTAAGTTGTCTTCAACCTAGTCATTTTTTACACTCCATCATCTCTCAGAAATTTAATTTCACTTTCAATCTCCAGTCCATGTTGCATGTTCTCATCAAGAGGACGGGAAGCGTACCGTTTCGTTCCTTCAAATTATGTAACGTTCTTCAGAAGCATCAACTAACTCTCAATTTTCAAGCATAAAGTGCAGACTCGTGTTGTAAACATCATGAAATTTATCCATATACGGACCAAGAATTATCATAAATACTTGAAATATCTCGCATTAAAAACAGGTTTTTCTCTCTTTTTTTTACGAATTATACAATTTCTTCATGGAAATATCATATGATCTATAGAGCTGGCCAAGAATTAGCCGATAACAAAACCTAGCATGGACATCAACTTCATCCCTGATTATTGTAGTAATTTTGGATGCATATGCGAGTTCAGGATAATAGAAAAATATGAAACCCCTTCCACATATCATACTTAAGAGAGAGAGGGGAATTAAGGATTCCGAACCTCGCTAGGGATGGCGGATCCGAGGAGCGCCATTGGTATGGAACGCCGGCGTGAGGGATGAGATCGGAGAGGTGAGATGCAACTCCACAGAGAGCCCTCCTCGTCGTCTTTTTTCTTGGAGGCGAATGCGAACGCGAATGCGAATGCGAATGCGAAGGCAGAGAGGCTTTTCAAGGAGGTGGTGAAAGAACCGACCGGATTTCAAACGGGTCGGATTCGCAGCAGCTTTGTATCAGATTCGGTTCAAAGTGGAGTCGGCACCGAAATTGCTGCTTTCATATTGTGCTTGAAACTTATTGAGAAAAATCTGGACTTGCTGACAATAGATGATGATCAACATGGTAAATACTGTTGGGGGATACCCACCGACCGACCGACCGTCTGTCGGAGGGCCCGACCGTCTGGCAGCCCGACCGACCGTCTGTCGGAGGGCCCGACCGTCTGGCAGCCCGACCGACCGACTATCGGAGGGCCCGACCTGGCAGCCCGGCCGACTAACCGACGACCCGACGGACGACTCTGCCTGGCCGATCATAAGTCGGGCGACAGGCCGACGGACGCCATCAGCGGCTAACTGCGGCCATCCCACGGTCCATTCCCGACCGACTAAACCCAGAGGTCCGTTAGCCGACCCACATGAAGCTCGCCGACCGACGGAGGAGTCCGACGCAACTCTGCTGGCCACCGACCCTGGGTCGGCCGACTCCACCAACCGCCGTACGGCCGCCAGACGTTGTCAGCTCTGACACGGACATGCGGCACGGTCACCTAGGGGCGTTGTCCCGCCGAGAACCGGGTCAACCCTGGTGATTAGACGGCTACACGGCGACGTGACATTTTCACGGCGGCTCTGACAGCCTACAGTGAGTTGACAGTTCCTCACTTGTCCGCGCCATTAATGATGGCGCCATACCGTGCTCCACTATATATACCGGGGAAGGCAACAGTGCAAGGGATCGATCCGCCCGTCTCTCCCACATACGCAGGCTCGCCCCTCTCTCTCTCTCTCTCCCTCTCCGAGCTCTCTGTCTGCATTTCACTGTTGCCCAGTCACCTCTCTGACTTGACCGTCGGAGGGTCCCCACCGGAGCCGCCTCCGGTCAGTGCGGACTTCCTTTTGCAGGTGCACGCTTCCCGGCGATCGGGCGACGAGGCGATTGGCCGCAACAGATTGGCGCGCCAGGTAGGGGACAGCATGACAAAGACAAGAGCTCAACGATCGAGAATCACTGGGTCGGCAAGGCGTTCTTCCCGCCGGGAAGAAGCCTCCCCGCCCCCATCGGCGGCGGAGCCTAGCTCTCCGCACCCCGCAGTAACCACGGAGGCCCAGATTGCGGCCATCGTGCGGCAGATTACCGTGCTGACCGACGCAGTCAAAAGCCTCCAGCAACAACCGGCGGCCCGACCTATGCCTTCCAGGAGCAGCCGCCGACGGTCGCGCCGACCCCGCCGCCTCCAGGCGAGCACTCCCAACAGCGCTCCCACGGGGAGGAGGAGGGTCGACCTCGGCGCGACGACCGACGGTCCCAGCGGCCCTCTCCTTCCCCGTTGGAACGGGCGAGAAAGGAAAAGCGGCCGCGCACACCGTCGGCCTCTCCTTCAGAGTCTTCCGGAGGCTCCACTCCTGGGGTCTCCCAGCATCGACGAGCGGACGACTACGAGCGACGGTTCGAGGAGATCGACCGCCGACTCGCCCAATTGCAGATGGACGGCCAGAAGTCTTCGAATGATGTCGACTTCCAGACCACCCAACCTCTCTCCCGACTGGTCCTCGACGAGCCGATTCCCAGTCGGTTCAAGATGCCGCACGTGGAGCCCTACGACGGCTCCACCGACCCAGTCGACCACCTCGAGAGCTATAAAGCTCTCATGACAATTCAAGGGGCAACCGACGCTCTTTTTTGCATCGGTTTTCCCGCCACACTTCGCAAGGCTGCCAGGGCTTGGTACTCCGGTCTTCGATCGGGCAGTATCCATTCCTTCGCACAGCTCGAGCACTCGTTCGTGGCCCATTTCAGCACCAGCCGAAAGCCGCCGCGAACGTCGGATAGCCTTTTCTCCCTCAAGCAGGGGGAAAACGAGACGCTCCGACACTTCGTGGCGCGATTCAACGCTGCCACGCTCGAGGTCCGGGACCTCAACGAAGACATGGCGGTTTCAGCCATGAAGAGGGGCCTGAGGTCGTCCCGATTTACCTATTCTCTGGACAAGACCCTCCCCCGAACATACGCCGAGCTATTGGAGCGCGCATACAAGTATATGCGCGCGGACGAAGGAGCGTCCGACCGACGCTTGGTCGAGCCCAGGGGTCCGAAGGAGAAACGAAGAAAAGGTCGGGAGCCCGCCGAACCAAGCCGGCCCCCGGCCGGTAGTCGGCTTTCTCCACCCCGACAGATCCAAAAATCACCCCGCCGACAGACTCCAAGGTCGGTGCGTCCCAGGTATGACTCCTACACTCCTCTCTCCGCTCCCCGTGCGCAGATCTTGATGGAGATCGAGGGGAAGGAATACCTGCGACGGCCTCCGCCTCTGAAGGCAAAGGGCCTCAACCATCGGAAGTACTGCCGGTTCCATCGGAGCCACGGCCACGACACCGAGCGATGCATCCAGTTGAAGGACGAGATCGAAAATCTCATCCGCCGAGGGTATCTCGGCAAGTTTCGAAAGGGTCCGCCGACCCGACCGACTGCCGATCGATGCCCCCAGCCGACTGAAGAGGCACCGACTAACCAGCCGACGGCCGGAGTCATCAACATGATTTTCAAGCGGCTGGGATCGGGGACGTCTACAGGGGGGAGCCGACCAAAAAGCCACGACCGAACGACGTAATCACCTTCGCGGAAGACGACGTTCGGGGCATCCAGACTCCCCACGATGATGCTGTTGTTGTGTCGGCGACAATAGCCAATTACGATGTAAAACGAATTTTTGTTGATAATGGAAGTTCGACAAATGTTTTGTTTTACTCGACCTTCTCCCGAATGCGACTACCGACGGATCGACTTAGTGGGGTCTCCACGCCCTTGATCGGCTTTGCCGGAGACACCGTCACGACAGAAGGAGAAATCACCCTGCCCGTGACGGTCGGTACCGAACCACGGCAAAGCACGGTCTCCCTCATCTTCGCGGTCGTCCAAGTCCCTTCGGCCTACAATGCCATACTCGGGCGACCCGGACTGAACGCTCTCAGGGCGATCGTCTCGACGTACCATCTCCTTGTTCGATTCCCGACCAGAAACGGAGTCGGGGAGATGCGCGGAGATCAACAGCTCGCCCGACGATGCTTTCAAATCTCCGCCCAAAGCAACGAGACAAAGGATCCCCTGACAATCGACAAACTGGATCAACGGGAGGAGGAAGAGCGGGGTTCGCCGGCCGAGCAGCTCGAGGCGATCCCGATAGGAGAAAATCCCGACAGAAAAGTTTGGGTCGGGTCTCAATTGCCCGACGCCGAACGCCACCGACTGGCGGAGCTTCTGACGGCCAACGCCGACATATTCGCATGGTCGGCAGCTGATATGTCGGGCATCCCTCCGGAAACAATGACTCACCGACTCAACATCGATCCGACGATGAAACCGGTGAGGCAGAAGAAAAGGTCCTTCGCCCCAGAAAGGCAGAAGACCATCGACGAGGAAGTGGACAAGCTGCTCGAAGCGGGCTTCATTCGCGAATCCACGTATCCCGATTGGCTCGCCAATGTCGTCATGGTCAAGAAAGCCAACGGGAAGTGGAGGATCTGTATCGACTACACCGACCTCAACCGAGCATGCCCGAAGGATAGCTTTCCACTCCCAAAAATCGACCAGCTGGTGGATGCGACGTCCGGATTTCGACTGCTCAGCTTCATGGACGCCTTCGTCGGGTACAATCAGATCCGGATGGCGCCTGAAGACGAGGAGCACACCGCGTTCGTGACCCCCAAGGGCCTCTACTGCTACAGGGTGATGCCCTTCGGATTGAAGAACGCCGGTGCCACCTACCAGCGACTCGTCAATAAGGTCTTCAAAGATCAGATCGGCCGCAACATGGAAGTGTATGTGGACGACATGCTGGTGAAGAGCACGCAGATCCCGGACCATGTTCAGGATCTCGAGGAGACCTTCCGCACCCTTCGACGACACCGAATGAAGCTCAATCCGACCAAATGCACCTTCGGGGTGACCTCGGGGAAGTTCCTCGGATTCCTCGTTTCTCGGAGAGGGATCGAGGCCAACCCTGAGAAGATAGAGGCGATCCTCGCCATGCGTCATCCAAACACCAAGAAGGAGGTCCAACAACTGAACGGGAGAATCGTCGCTCTTAGCCGATTCATTTCCCGATCAGCTGAAAGGTGCCTCCCGTTCTTCAAAACCTTGCGCCAGACGAATGGTTTTTCTTGGTCGGATGAGTGCGAACAGGCCTTTGAAGACCTGAAGAGGTACTTGGCCTCCCCGCCGCTGCTCGTAAAGCCGCAGATCGGGGAGACCTTGTATCTCTACTTGGCTACATCTTCTGAGGCGATCAGTTCGGTGCTCGTTCGGGAAAACGAATGCCGAACCCATCAGCCCATCTACTACATCAGCAAAGTGCTCCACGGCGCCGAAGCCAGATACTCGGAGACGGAAAAGATGGTCTTCGCCCTGACCGTCTCCGCGCAACGGCTCCGCCCATACTTCCAGGCCCACGCCATCGTGGTACTCACCAACCAGCCCCTGAGGGCCGTACTGCGCCGACCCGACACATCCGGACGACTCGCTAAGGGGGCAATGAAGCTCAGCGAGTTCGACATTCAGTACCGACCGAGGCCTGCCTTGAAGGCTCAGGTCTTGGCCGACTTCATCGCCGAATGCCCGACGACCGACAAAAGGTCAGGAGCGGAAGGCCCGGGACGAGATTCGGTCTCTGAGCGGGACCCGATCTCCACCTGGGTACTTCACATCGACGGAGCCTCCAACGCTCAGGGAAGCGGGGCCGGGCTCCTGCTCACGAACTCGGACGGGGTAGTCACCGAATACGCCCTCCGGTTCGACTTCAAGGCCTCCAACAATCAAGCCGAATACGAGGCACTCCTCGCGGGCTTGAGGATGGCGAAGGAATTGGGCGTCGACAGCCTCCGGGCATTCTCCGACTCTCAGCTAATCGTGGGGCAGGTCAAGGGCGACTTCGAGGCGCGAGATCCGACCATGATCCAGTATCTTCAGAAGGTAAAGGATCTCGTGGCCCGCCTCGAGTATTTCGAGATCTCCCACATCCCCAGGACGGAGAACGCTCGTGCCGATGCTCTCTCCAGATTGGCAACGTCGGCCTATGATTCTTTGGGTCGGACGTTTGTCGAAAACCTCCAACAGCCGAGCATTGATCGGGTCGAAGAAGTGCAGCAGCTAGCGTCCGAACCAAGTTGGATGGACCCGATCGTCCGGTACTTGTCCGACGGGACCAGTCCCAAAGATCCCGCGGAGGCCAAGCGACTCCGATGGTCGGCGTCACAATATGTGATCATGGACGGCCGACTCTACAAGAGGTCGTTCTCCCTCCCTCTGCTCAGGTGTTTGGGACCGACCGACGCCGACTACGCTCTTCGAGAGGTTCACGAAGGAATTTGTGGGAATCACTTGGGGGGCAAGTCCTTAGCCTTCAAGGTCTTGCGACGGGGCTACTACTGGCCGACCATGCGAAAGGATGCGGCAGAGTTGGTCCGAAGGTGCGAGCCATGCCAGAAGTATGCCAATATTCAGCGCCAACCGGCCAGCCAAATCGCTCCCCTTGTCGCTCCGTGGCCCTTCGCTCAGTGGGGAGTCGATATTCTCGGCCCCTTCCCACCGGCATCGGGCCAAAGGAAGTTCATCGTTGTCGCCATCGACTACTTCACGAAGTGGGTCGAGGCTGAGCCCTTGGCGCAGATCACCGAGCGGAAGATGGAGGACTTCGTCCAAAAGTCCATCATCTTCAGGTTCGGATTGCCGCACACCATCATCACCGACAACGGGCGGCAATTCGACAACCAAGACTTCAAGGACTTCTGCGCCAGGTTCCACATCCGTCATCGACTAACTTCAGTCGGGCACCCACAGTCCAATGGCGAGGTCGAGGTGACGAACCGAACCTTGCTCCATGGACTCAAGACCCGACTGAACGAAGCCAAAGGTCTCTGGGTCGACGAGCTGGGCTCCGTCCTATGGGCTTACCGAACGACCCCCCGTATCCCGACCGGGGAGTCGCCGTTCAGTTTGGCCTACGGGACAGAAGCTATGATCCCGCTCGAGATTGGCCTGCCATCTTCAAGGGTCGAGCAGTACCGCGAGTCGGACAACTCCGAAAGCCGGAGGGCCGACCTAGACCTCCTCCCCGAACTGCGAGATGAGGCTCAAATCCGAATGGCCTCATACCGACAGAGGGTCGCCCGGTACTACAACGCCAAGGTCAGACCAAAGCTCTTTAAACCTGGCGACCTAGTCTTGAGGAAGGCGGAGGTGTCGAAGCCCTTGGACCAAGGGAAGATGGCTCCCAACTGGGAAGGACCCTACAAGGTTGCTGACACCTTCGGGCCGAGAGCCTATCGGCTGGAAACCCTTGAGGGAAAAACCATTCCCCGGACTTGGAACGCCGACAACTTGAAGCTGTATTACCAGTGAATTCTGTAATTCAATCATCGGAATACAAGTTCAGTTTGAAAAATCAGAGTTCTAACTCTTCGACTACTGATCGGCGCTCAGCCCCGACGCATCGACGCGGACCTGGAACCGACGACACATCGGCCCCTTACTCGGACCGATGCATCTACGATGACGGGAGTTTGTACTCCTTCTACGGTCGAATTTTCGGGCAGAATCCATCGGCCGACTGATCGATCGGGCCCCGACCGAAGAAAGGCTAAAAGCCCACGCGGCTGTTGCCGCGACATTCCGACCGGGCTACGACCGGCTGAGGGATATTCGGCTTACCACCGTCTATCACATGACACGACCTGCGGCCGGCTGAACGACACTCGGTTCGCCACCGTCTGTCGAAGGACATGAGAACCCGACGCAAGTGCTTGGGGATCCGACTTACTATCGCTCCCCCGACACTGCGCCGGTCGATGTTCGAGTGAACGCATCTACGGAAGTCCGACTACCGAACCTTACCAGGTTCGATCGGATCCCGACTTAACAGATGCGCCCGAATAGCGACTACAATTATTGAAAACCGACCTAAAGTCGGGACACAAGCTACTTCGGAGCTGTGCAAGCCGGTTGAGTCCTACCGACTTACCCGAGTTGGCGACTTCTCTAAGTTGGCGACTAGGGTTCGACATTACAGCGATAAGAAACATTACAAACAAGAAGCAAAAGAGAATACAATTTCATTCATTGATTAAAAGAAATTACAAAGTCGGGCCGAAGCCGATTACATGTGTTTTCAAAAAGAAACAAAAGGAAGACAGTCGGCTGGACCGATCATTCGTCCTGGATAATCTCTTCGACCGACGGAGGATCGGGAAGAATCGGCGTCTCGACCATGAGCGGCGCTGGGTCGGCGGCGGAAGGATGTCCTTCAGTCGGCAAGGGACCTCCGGTCGGCTCCTGCTCCGGGACGGCTTCCTCCGTTGGGATGATGTCTCCCGACTGATGGTCGGCCTCCTCTTCGGTTCCGTCCTCTTCGGCGAGTAGCGGCGCGACTCGGCTGACGTCCACCTCCGGGTACAAGGCATGGACGGCATCCCGACCATCTTCGAACCCGACCCGGTAGGAGGCGAAGCCCGATTCGAGCATCTCCTCCTTGAACCGGTCGGAGGCCCGGAAGTCCTCAACCGCACGATCGGCCCGACTCCCTCGCCGACCGTGCCTCGTCCTCAACGTGGGCCAGCTCCTCCTTCGCCAACTCCGCCTCGGCCCTGGCAATTTCGGCGTCGATTTGGGCGATGGACAAGTCCTCTTCGGTTTTCGCGAGCTTCCCCAGGCTGACCCGAAGTTGCTCGCGTTCCCCCTTGGAGTTCGGAGGTGGCACTGTCCCGTTCGCGTCGAAGACGACGCACGACCCGGCCTTTGTGCTTGGCCTCCTTCTTGGCCGACTTCAGTTCGGCCATAAGCCGGAGACCTCGTCCGTCAACTTGGCCTCCCGGTCGACCGACTCCTGTAGCTGGTCGACTAGCATCGTTCTTTCGGCCTCGGCCGCCGCCGACCTTTCCTTGAAGGCTGCCCGAACGTCGCCGAACCTTCGGTATCCGGCCTCCAACTCGGACATGGTGAAGATCAGCTGCCGACGGAAAAAAGCTTTGTCAGAATTATGTGGCAAGCAAAAATTTTTAAGGGAAAAGGGGACGCGAAGCTTACCTCCACCATCGACGGGTAGAACCGCGACAGCATCTCGGTCACCTGCCGAGATCGCAACGACTGAACGTCGGTAGGGAGGAGGATCCCCTGGCACAACCTCCTCGCAAGGTTGTGATCGGCCAAGGCCGATGCACCCTCGGGGTAGTATGCGCTTTGGGGCATTGATCTCTCCTCCTCCGAGGGCTCCATCGGGGCTTTCCCCCGATCAGCTTGCCCGACCGACGGGGCTGGCAGCGATGGGACGCTGGAGTTCGACCCGGCGCCCCCGTTGCGCCAGCGGACGCCTCCGGACGATGTTCGGCTTCCCGAACGACATCCGGCTCCACCCCGCGGGCGAAACCGCCGACACTCCTTCGGCCATTCCCTCGGTCGCCTCTCCTCGACTCGGACGGTCGGAGCCGCGAGGGCTATAATCGGCTCCGACCTCTCGGTCGCCGACGCTTCCACGGTTGGCGGGACTGGGGCTGGTCTCTTGAAGGGCGCGAAGGGCCTCCCCGACGCTGGCCTTTCCTCGGGCGGGCAAACTGACGAATTTCGGCGTCGGTCGGCCTCATCCTCGGCGGTGTCCCTGCAAAACCGACCACTGTTAAAGGCGGACGGAACTACCCTAAAGCCGAACAAAAAGAAAAGCTGAGGAATCGGGCGATACCTATTCGGGGGACCAGACTCAGGCCGGCATCATAGAGAGCTTGCTCGGTAACAAGCTCCCTCTGCTTCGGGACCAACATGTCTTTGAGTCGTGGAAGTCCTCCCGGTCGTACCACGTCGACCCGACTGTTGTCCGTTGGCCTCAGTTCGGGGTACACCCCAGCGAGAAGGAAAGCCCCAAGAGGAGGAAGAGGAACAAAGAAAAACTGGTTCTTCCATCCATGAATGGACGATGGAAGACCGGTTATGAAGGCAAGACCCTTCCGGGGGTTGAAGAGCCACCACCCTCGGGCCTTAGGGTGGGGTCGGAGCACGAAGAAGGCCCGGAAGAGGGAAACGCGGGGGTTGGTCGGCAAGAGCTGACACAACAGCGCGAAAGAAATGATTAGCCAGGACAGAGTTCGGCGCCAGTTGCGCCGGACAGAGTCCGTAGTAATCAAGCAGATTCCGGACGAACTCCCGGACAATAGGAAGTCGAAGACCCCGCACGAAGGTCCTCAACGTACAGCCCCAGGTCGCCGGGCGGAGGTTGTGACCCGACCGCCGGCCCTGGAGCTATAGAGCCGAACTGCTCCGGGATGCGATAGTGCTCCCGAAGCTGATCGACGTTCGGCCCCCGAAAGCGAGGAGGCCTCATCTTCCGGAGCCGATCGGGTGTCGTCGGTCGGTTCCCCGACCGAGCTCCCTGAGTCGGTTTCCTGGTCATTGTGCAGGAACCGAAAGAAAGGAAAGGAGGGAAGAAAGCAAGAAGGGGAAGGAGGACCACGAACCCGATGGACCCTCCGGAAGTAGAGAAGAGCTCTGCCCGCGACGACCGAAAAATCGCCCGGACAGAGTTTCCCCAGCAAATGGCAAATGTGGGTCAGGGTCCGGGAGGTCCTATATATATAGGGCCGACCGACGGCCGAGATGCTCCCGCGCCGACCAAGGTCCCCCAGATGCGCGACGCGTGGCGCCCGCCGGTTGGCTAAGGATTCGGCGCGCTTCGCCCCGGGACGCCCGCACCGCCTGCATTAAATGCCGGAGCGGGCGCCGGCCAACCACCTTGACACGCGGCGCGCGGGGGTTGGCTCCGCCGTCGGCCGCCCGCGCCGGTCCGCGTTCCCGATGGGACGCCTCATCCACGATCGGCGCCGAATATCCGATCGACTGATGCGGTATCGTCCGGCACCCGATCTTCTGGCACCGACGTGACGGCTGACAACGACAAGACGTGGCGTCTGACACCTGACGCCGGCGCGACTTCCGGCATCGACTAGACGTTCGGATCACTGGGATTCGTGAGATGTCTGACAACGGATCAGCCGGCGGTACGGTCGGATCTGCACATGCGACAAATCCACTCCCAGTCGTCCGGCCTTGCTACCCGAATGAAGGCATCGACCAGCTCTCCACCCGACTTGGGAGTGGAGGGGGGCAACTGTTGGGGGATACCCACCGACCGACCGACTCTGTCGGAGGGCCCGACCGTCTGGCAGCCCGACCGACCGACTATCGGAGGGCCCGACCTGGCAGCCCGGCCGACTAACCGACGACCCGACGGACGACTCTGCCTGGCCGATCATAAGTCGGGCGACAGGCCGACGGACGCCATCAGCGGCTAACTGCGGCCATTCCACGGTCCATTCCCGACCGACTATCGGAGGGCCCGACCTGGCAGCCCGGCCGACTAACCGACGACCCGACGGACGACTCTGCCTGGCCGATCATAAGTCGGGCGACAGGCCGACGGACGCCATCAGCGGCTAACTGCGGCCATTCCACGGTCCATTCCCGACCGACCAAACCCAGAGGTCCGTTAGCCGACCCACATGAAGCTCGCCGACCGACGGAGGAGTCCGACGCCACTCTGCTGGCCACCGACCCTGGGTCGGCCGACTCCACAACCGCCGTACGGCCGCCAGACGTTGTCAGCTCTGACACGGACATGCGGCACGGTCACCTAGGGGCGTTGTCCCGCCGAGAACCGGGTCAACCCTGGTGATTAGACGGCTACACGGCGACGTGACATTTTCACGGCGGCTCTGACAGCCTACGGTGAGTTGACAGTTCCTCACTTGTCCGCGCCATTAATGATGGCGCCATACCGTGCTCCACTATATATACCGGGGAAGGCAACAGTGCAAAGGGGGATCCGCCCGTCTCTCTCCACATACGCAGGCTCGCCCCTCTCTCTCTCTCTCTCTCCCTCTCAGAGCTCCTGTCTGCATTTCACTGTTGCCCAGTCACCTCTCTGACTTTGACCGTCGGAGGGTCCCCACCGGAGCCGCCTCCGGTCAGTGCGGACTTCCTTTTGCAGGTGCACGCTTCCCGGCGATCGGGCGACGAGGCGATTGGCCGCAACATTACCCATTTTTTTTTCCTCTCCTAGTTCTGGAAAAAAGCTTCGTAAATGTAACTGGAAAAAAAAAAAAAAAGCTTCATAAATAAAGCAACTGTGACATAGTAAACATTAACTTGTATTAATTTCATCAATGAGTCTATGTATCTTCATAGTCCTCTGTTCAGTCTAAACAGTTATAGCTTCTCTATGTTTTCTTATGACTTAGAAGTTGAATTACCGATTGTGGTATTTAGCTGTTTATCTACTGCTCTATAATTAAAGCTAGATGTTAACTCTTAATAATTGTTGGTCAGGCTAAGTATTAATTCTTGGATGTCGGCAAACAGCTTATCTTTGAACATTGCATGCAATATATAGCTTTACTCCCATGGCTTTATGATTAATGTTACGGCACACTCATCTCTGGAGTGGCCCCTCTGCAATGTGGGTTGGCATCAATGTTGTTCCCCACTAAAGTTAGGAGGAAGCATCTCATGATTCCATTCTGTTGAAGTTTTCTTCTGCAATGCCATACGCATACAGGCTTGGCTAAAAAAAAAAAAAAATCCACTATTAAAACCTTCTACAATGTTTCATTATTGGAGCCTGCTTGCAATTTGGCCCTCTCCATGAGATCAATCCAAGATTTAGCTATTCAGTCAATTATTTCTCCCCATCTTATTCCTAAATTGATCTAATCAAGCAACTGCAATTTCCCAGATCGATAATTTACTCATTCATAGGTTTACAAAACCTGAAACCTCTTGTTCTTTCCCAAGATTTCTGCATTCATAAGGTGCATATACGCTAACAGTCTAGAGGAATTTTCATGCCTCGTTTTTTCTGGGAAGTTGCCCACTCGAATTTTTTGTTTATCACCTCCTATTGAGATGGCCGGTGTCCTAGATACCTTTTAATATCACTTTCATTTTTTTATTTTTAAAAATAATAAAATAAAAAATTATTTTTAATTTTAATTTTTTAAAATAATATATATTTATTATTATTAATTATTTTAAAAAATAAATATGATGATAATAATAAAAATAATGATAATAGTAATAAAAATAGTAGAGATGGTAATGATTTTGATAGCACTGCTGATTAATGATTAGCGGAGATAGTGACAATAGCAGCAATGATGTAACGAAACGTGATGATGGTAACAATATTAATAATAATTTAAGATCGATAATATAATAAAGATAACAATGGTCATAATGCCAA